>NW_024517540.1:75454-187804 GCF_017590135.1 Pyrgilauda ruficollis | reverse complement strand
GAAATTTCGCCGGGTGCGGGTGGGGGGGGGTGAAATGGCGGCCGCGGCCATGAGGGCGGAAGCGGCCCGAACTCGCCCGCCTCTCCGTTGCGGGCCCGGCCTGGCGCCGCCGAGGGGGCTCCCGCCCGGCCCCGCCGGCGCCCTCCGCTTCGGTCCGGTTCGTTGCCTCATTGTGAGCCGCGGACTGGGCCGCGGGGTCGGGCGGCTCCGACCTTGCCGCGCTCTCGGGGCCCGCCCGTCCCCGCCGCTGCCGGCGGTAACAATGGGAGCCGTGCTCCCGCCCTGCCGGGCTCCTTGCGGCCCGCCAGGCCCGCCGCTGCCGCCGCTCCTCGGTGGCGCCCCGCGGGCCGTGGCACGGGTGCTTCCGCTGCCCACGTGAAATTCCCGGGCAGCGGCGGTTCGGGGGTCCTGCAGGAGCCCCGGCCCGCGAGTGCCGCCCTGCCCCGCGTCCCTCCATCCCGGCCGGGGGGCTCTGCTTGCGCCCTCCGGCCCGGAAGTCTCCCGAGCAAAGCGCTGCCTGTCGATCCCGAGCCGGGGTCTCTGATGGCATATCCGGGAGCGTCTCCCTAAAAGCTCATGCTTTGCATACGTGGAATGATTCGGTTTGCGGCCACCATGTCTTTGCTCTGGGGAAAACTTCTCGTATTTATAACCCTTTTTTTGGGTCCTCATTTTGCCCCATGTTGCAGGAAAAGCTTTGCCTTCTCTGGCCCTTTACTTTCGGGCTTTGGAGCTTTTTTGCACATGTTAATTAGCTTTGTCTGAATGGAATGAGAATACCATTTTTATGTATTAACACATCAGGAAACTGAAACTGGGATGTGCCAGGGCGAGCAGCAGCCAGCAGGTCTGGCACCACCATGGGACCTACAGATCCTGGTTCTGAAACTGTAACTTATCTGACGTTTCTAATAAAATGAACAGTTTGTTACATTTTTGTATCCCCTCATTTTCTGGAGACTCCGCACTTTCCTTGTGTAGTTGAGACTCTCCTCTTGAGGCCTGGTGGGAATGCAGGTCTGAGAAGGAAAGGGGGTAACAGCAAATGTCTCATCTGATGCAGTGAGTTTGGCAGAGGGTGTTGTAACCTCTAACTGTGAGGCTTCTTTGTTTTCCCTGAGCCCTGTGTGAGTGCAGAGGTGTGAGCCCTGCTCCAGGTAATGCTAACGCTGCGGTGTGGACTGGCCACCACTCCCTTCGGTGCATGGGTGCAGGTTTGCTCTTTCAAGAGAAGAGGTGAAATGCTTTTGATGAGAACAGTTTTGGTCTGGGAAGCTTTTGTGCAGCTGCAGGGCAGTGCAGGCATTGGGGTTCTGTAGGTCACTGCTGCCACTGAGCTGATCCCAAGTTCCCCCAGTGAAGAATTGGTTCCCAGTAGCCAAGTCCTCTTTCCCCAAGGCTGCTGTGGGGTCTGCATGGGGACACCTCCTTACCTGGCAGCCTCACCAGAGTCAGGCTTTGGCTGAGATTTTTACTGTAGGTGGTTTTCTTAGGGGTTTTTAATGTGTTAAATTACAAATGCTTGTGTTCCTGGTGGCAGTGATGCAGCATGGCAGCTGCTGAGCAATGCCTGGGCTGCACAAGGTTTGGGCTCAGTCTGCTGGACCTGCAGCCCAGGGAATCTGCAGTTTGGGTTTCTGTGGATGTGTGGAATCACTTCCCTCTGGGCCCGTGGTTCTGCTGCCAGGTTGGTTTAATACAACAAATTGTGTGTGAAACTTAAAACCGGGAAAGCAAAAATAAATCTATACCATGGGAATGGAGCCTGCACAGAGGGGATGGCTGGGGATAGAAGGCTTTTTCTGCTGTGCCTTGGCAGAAGTGCAGACTTGGTGCTCTTCTCCTGTACCTCTGGGGCTCCTGGTAGCTTGGATTGTTTCCTCATAAGGGACCTTGGCACTGTACAGCTGTAAAACTGTGGTGTTAAGTTGCCACGAGGCATGGGTGGCTGTGAAGGGGGGAATTTGGAGGTTTTGTGGGGAGCTGCAGGAGTGATTGCACAGAAACTTGCCTACAGAGAAAGGCCAGGCACTGGTGGGAGCAGGTGTGGGGGGTGTAGAGGCAATGTTAGGGCTTCCCTGCTCTCAGGAGGGATTTCTCACCCAGTTGAGTACTTGCAAGCTTCAACAGGAGATTCCCCAGCTTCTCCTGCACTATTTGCTAATGCTGCTTCTCTGCTCCCTCCTTGGCACACCGTGGGTTTCCCTGTGCTGCCCTGCTCATGGACAGCAGCGTTCCAGATCAGATCCTGCACTGGTTGTCTTACTAAACTCCCTGCTTCTGCACTCTGTGGCTCCTTCCCATGTCCCTCGTGTCTGCCTGGGGCACAGCAGCAGGCCCTGCTGCTTTGGGGGAAGGCTTTGCAGTCTTAGTAATGAAATACAAAAATGTGAATTCTGTGATTATTGAAATTTCAGGAGCTCAGAAGTGAGTGTGAGTCCTGACAAGTGCTGTGGGATGTCTCTCACATCCCTTTTGCCTGAAAGGCCACTAGAGAGGGTAAAACCTCAGTGTTAATCCCTTTCCAACACCCCCTGCCCTGAGGCCCAGTGTGAGGTTAGAAAACTCTGCTTGCTTTGGACACTGAAACTTTTCTTGGGATTTTTTGCCTCCAGCAGTGTTATCTAACAGTGTTACTGGCTGTTATTTATTGCAGACATCTTATTCACTTTTTTTTAGTATGTTTTTGATCAAGAATACTAGGAAAAATGTTGTTTTTCCAGGGAATAATTTAAATTAGGGAATAATTTAAATAAGCAAAAATAGGCACTTCTGCAAGGGCAAGTTTTTCTTAAAACAAAAATTCCACAGACCTATAGCAGCACTTATTGCTGGAGTGTTTTTGCTTCCCCTGCTTTGCTTTAAAGTTAAGTAAGGAGAAGGGGAAGTAACTGATGTGTCTGAGGCTCTAAGATGCTCTGTCCTTCAAGTGATGTTTTTTTGAAGCTTTTTTCAAGCCTTCCTGTTCCATTTGATGGCCACAGCCTCAGCTTGGGTGCATGGCAGATCTGTGTCCACTCACACACGTTCCAACAAGAAGTTGTTCAACTCTTTGCCTCAAGTGCAGGGAATGGCTTCAAACTGAAGGAGGGTCAGTCTAGATTACCTGAGAAAGAGGTTTTTTACAATGAGGGTGGTGAGGCCCTGGCACAGCTTGCCCAGAGGAGCTCTGGCTGCCCCACCTCTGGAAGTGTTCAAGGCCAGGTTGGATGGGGCTTGGAGCTACCTGGGCTGTTGGAAGGTGTCCCTGCCTGGAGCTGGGTGAGCTTCAAGGTCCCTTCCAACCCACACCAGTCTGTGAGTCGATGACTTTGAGCCTTTGGCTCCTGGTGCCTGATTGCTCCCACCTGGATGCAGCTGATATTCCATCTGGAGCACTCTGCCATGGTATCCAGAGAGAAACCTCAAGAAGTACAAGTGGCCATTTTGTGTTGGGAGCACGTGGTGATGGTAGCCTGGCCCACTGGGGTTTTGGGGAAGTGGTGGGGAGGGTGGGGACCTGCAGCAGCCATTCTGGCTGTGTTACCCTTTTGATTGTTCAGTCTTGGTGTTACTTTTTGTTTTTAGTATCTAACAGTCCGTTCTCTCTTCTCCCCTGCCCCACCACAGAGTTCAACCTTGTAAATACTGTTATTTGTATATACTGTAAATGATGACATCGGTGGGTACTACCCGAGCCCGGGGCAGCTGGGAGCAGACACAGACACAGAGCCAGACGCAGCACAAGCAGCGGCCGCAGGTAAGGGCAGTGTCCAGAGACCCCAGCTGGCTTCCAGGTGGAGACCTGGCTGGTCCAGTGCTAACAGCTGGGCTGGCCTAACGAGCTCCCCATGTGTCACAAGGTGCTGCTGCCAGAGTCAGGTTAATTGGGCAGCTGCTGACACTGGGGTTTCCATGTCTGTCTCCAATTGGGAGCTGCTGCTGAGATTTGGTTTTATTTCCATTTGTCCATTCCTCACACACTTTAATGAATGTAAGTGGCTGAGAAGCCATCTGCAGCGGGTCTTGGTGGTGTGGTGGTGGTAAGGTCTGCCCCAAAACAGATGTGGTTTGGGTGGCTGCTGCTCATCTGGTGCCATGAGGCTGTTAAACAGTATATCCCTTTCTTCCAGACTCCTCTTCTTGCTCCTTTTTCATCTCACTTTCTCCCTGGAGTTTTCCTTCTGTGACCCATGTTTGTGTCTTGTCTTTGCCATACTGATTCCTTTCCAGGGTTTCCAGAGAACTTGGGGTAGTAGAATGGCCTTTGGAGGATGGTTTGGAAATGCACCACTCTGACAATGTGCTCTGTCTCTCCCTGATGTCTTTAGGCTACTGCAGAACAGATTCGACTTGCACAGATGATTTCGGACCACAACGATGCTGACTTTGAGGAGAAGGTGAAACAAGTGAGTGTGGAAAATGAAGGTGAACTCTGACAGGAAGCTGAGATCAGTATTGGGAGTACAGTGAATGCTGGGAGGGTGGGAGGGACACACCTGGCTGCTACCTGAATTTCCTTGGACTGCCTTCATAAAGTTGTATCACAGCATGGTTTGGGTCAGTAGAGACGTTAAAGGTTATCCAGTTCCACCCCTGTGCTATGGTGATATCTTCCACTATCCCAAGTTGTTCCAGCAGTGCCAGAGCCTCACCACCCTCACAGGGAAGAATTTCTTCTCAATAGCCTGTATAACCCTGCCCTCTGGCAATGGAAAACCATTCCCCTGTCCTGTCATTCCAGGCCCCTGTCCAAAGTCCCTTTCTGGCTCCCTCGGAGCCCCTTTAGGCCCTGGAGGGGGCTCTGAGGTCTCCCTGGAGCTTTTATTTCTGCAGGCTCAACACCCCCAGCTCTTCCAGCCTGTCTCCAGAGCAGAGGGGCTGTAGCCCCTGGATCATCTTCATGGCCTCCCCTGGACTCACTCCAGCAGCTCCTTGTCCTCCCTGTGCTGGGACCCCAGAGCTGGAGGGAGCTCTGCAGGGGAGGGTCTCAGCAGAGCAGAGGGGCAGAATCCCCTGCTGTGGCTGAGCCTAGAACAGCATTGGCTTTCTGGGCTCCCAGTGGCCAGATCATGTTAGCTCAAACCCCCAAGTCCTTCTCCTCAGGGCTGCTCTCCATCCATTCTCCCCCAGCCTGTGTTTGTGTGTGGCATTGCCTTGATGAGAGTGCAGCAACTTCTGTGGTGCTGAACTTTTAGTTTGTTTCTGCAGGTAGCAGTGCTATCCTGAGAAAAGGAGGTTGTAGTGAAAGGAGGGGCATGGTAGAACAATGGTAACTCAAAAATTCACACTTCTTGTTGAGAAAACATAGTTATTCTGAGAAGGCTGAGGAGATTCCCTAGCCCCTCAATTTTTTGTTGAAAGGTTTCTTGTTTGGCATTCAACTCGCCTCCTGAGAGACCCATAGAGATTTTGGTGCCATCTTGGTTTGAAACATGCTGACTGTGGTGTCATCTTCTCTGCAGCTGATTGACATCACAGGCAAGAACCAGGACGAGTGTGTGATTGCTCTGCATGACTGCAACGGGGATGTCAACAGAGCCATCAACGTGCTGCTGGAGGGCAATCCCGACACGGTAGGATTAGGTCCTGTAAATCTGGTGAGGCCTAGTTCAGTCTGAATGCCTGTTTGGAGGTGGAGCATCCAGTAATGTCAAGATAAGGAGAGCCACTATGAGGAGTTCCACAGGAGCATGCACAGTGTGGCTGTGACCTGGCTGCTGAACGCTGTTCTCTGTGGGCTGTGACAATGGTCTTAGGTGTGAAGGAATAGAGGAGAAAATGCCAGAAGCAATTTCCTTCCTATGACTTTTGAGTCTAAGCAGTTCAACAGTAGTACAGTGGCATCTGTATGTGCTTTCACACCAGTGAGTATGAAGGAACTTGCTTTTTCCCATCAGAGCTGAGTAACCTGTATGGAAAGGCAGGAGTGTGTCAGCTGGGGTTCCTTTCTGTCAGAGCAATGTGGTTTTTGTGTCTCTGGCCCTAAAGATTAATTTCTCTGTGATTCACTGACTGGCTTCTGTGCTGCTGCCTATGACATGGTTTTGAGGGCCTTTTTTCTGTTTGTTGTTCTGGAGTTGGGCTTGGCTGCTGTTTCTCATGCAGGTGCTTGTCTCAGGCAAGCTGAGAACAGCCTGAGCAGCCCCAAGAACGAGAGTGCTTGCTTAGGAGGAACCTTCCCCTTCGTGCAGGGTGTCATTCCTTTTGTGACAAAGACAGCAGAGATGCAAGTACTGTTACAGTCCAAGAAAAAGCCTAGGAATGTGAGATCCTTCCAAGCCACTGCTGATATCACATATCCTCCTGGCAACCTGGTTTGGTTGGAGCCAACTCAACTCTGAGTTGAGAGTAAATATCATTTTAGAATATTATGCTTTAGCTCATTTTTCTTTTTGCCTGTGATAAGCCCTGGGGATATGTGGATGAGCTGGACACCTCAGACTATATTTTGTGTATTGCAGCTGCTCCCCAGTGTCTGGTTCTCTGCTTGCTTTGGCTTCAGACAAATTTTGTACAACACACGTATGCATTCCTCCTTGTCTTTAGAAACCCCTTTCCACTGAAAACTGAATAAAGTAGCTTTTGGAAATCCTTTTAGAAAAGGGAATTATAGGGATGTGCATTGCTGAGGTACAGCTCTGCCACTGTATTCTCCTTCAGATCTTTTGTAATCAGTGAGTTCTAGTCAGGAACAGACCCCTGCTATCACAGCAATTTAACTGCCTGGAGAAACACATTGCTCATGAGAGTAACATCCAGGACAGTGTGCAGCACAGAGCTGTGTAGCAGCACCTCCTTTATTGGATGAGCAGCAGGAGGCCCTGCAGGGCAGGGCCATGGAGAGGCAGGCAGGGAGCTGACAGAGGAAGTGTTGGGCTGCCACTGATCCAGGCTGGTGGCCTTGTGGTCACAGCATCTCTGAGCACAGGCAGCCCCTGCACTGCCATTGATCAGCACCTTGGAGCTGCTTCTGACCTGGGTCTGGTTTGTGCAGCAATCCCAGAAAGGGGATTTTCTTACAAGAAACAGACCTGTAGTTGCTTGAGTGCTCTGGTGCTGAAGACAGCTTACTTGCTGAGCTAGTTACTGGTAATATATTGTATTTCAAACAGTAAAGGAGCAGGTATGATCTTAGCATTAGATTAAATTTGATTTTTAAAAAACTGTTTACCTGAAAAATGTTTACTTGGAATACTGTAAGTTTAAAGTTTATTTCTGAGCCAGATACCTATGGAGAAACACTGTGGAAGCCTTGGGTTTGATGGCAGTTTGTGCCACTTTGTTGTTGGGTTTTTTGTCCCTGTCTCTGAATGCTGCCATTGAAAGCCAGCTGTCTGCCAGTTGTGTTTTCATGTGATTGTCAATGACTTAAGACTTTTTAAAATTGTTCTAACTGTGTGCAGCATCAGTTTAAGAATATGAAACCACTGCAGCTGTCAGAAGATACATGGGTGCAGGCCCATGGCAATGAGGTGGAGGCAGACTTAACATTTTGCAGCTGAACTTGCCTGTTGGTTAAATTCTGTGATGCTTCTCTCCATCTAAGATGATATTTAAGGGAGAGGTTTTGTTAATAACTTTGCATCTGCTGAAAGAACTTACCCCAAATGTTGACTGTAGATCAGTATGAAACATTTACCTGGGTTATTCTGAGAGCTCCTGCTGACCTGTGTGAAATGGCAGGCTTTTTTTCCCCCTAAGCAGGGTAAATGTGTCTATGCTTTGAATTCTAGAAGTATCATGCCCTCTCAATTGAAGAATTTTAGTAGATCTTTGCAGAAATAGAATAACTCATCTCCTGTTACCTCAAATTGCCTGCCAGTCAAGGAAGATGATGTGCTGTATGTAGACTGAGAGACTCCTTAAAAAATTGATCTGGAAGCCATTTTTGAGGAGACCCCTGTTACATTCTCTGTAGCATGTTTAAATCTTCATGTATCTGCACCTTTCATTGATCTAACTGGGATTAATTTCTTTTCCCTCTGCAAACCTTCAGCATTCCTGGGAAATGGTTGGGAAGAAGAAAGGTGTCTCGGGACAGAAGGAGAGTGGACAGACGGAACCCAGTGAAGAAAGCAAAGAAAACCGGGATCGGGAGCGGGATTTCAGCAGACGACGTGGCGGGCTGCCGAGGCGAGGCCGAGGTGCCACCCGTGGAAGAGAGTGTATGGACCTGTCCTTCAATAACCCCCAAAACTCTCCCACTGAAGCACTCTGTGCTGTGTGACAGCTGTCAGTAGAGCTTTTTGGGCAGACACACCTGGGAGGCAAACCAGCCATGTGCGTGTGTGGATCTGTTCAATGCTCCCCTGTCTGACGTGATTCTTTGCGTGATGGCCTCACTTAGCATCGGCTTAAATCAGAAGTTCAGGGAGCATGTGGTGATGTGGTCCCCCACACAGCCACTGCATTTTGGGGTTTGAGATCTGGTCTAAAGCAGGATGAGTATTGAAATTGTCTTTGCATTGTTCTGTCTTTCAGTTCGGGGCCAGGAGAATGGGCTAGATGGTGGTAAGAGTGGAGGATCTTCTGGAAGAGGCACGGAAAGAGGGAGGCGGGGACGTGGCCGAGGCCGAGGTAGGTACACATGGGATGTGAGGTTCCCAGGGGGTGGGAGGAGGACAATTACATCAGTATATCTACCATGAGGTTCCAAAGCCTCTTCTACGGGAGGAGTTGCCAAGCTGAAAAATATGCACTTGATTTTTCTGTTCTTGTGCTTACTTTAGTGCCTGCGTGTTGCTTTCCCGTCTTAAAGATGCTAGAAACAGCACCTAGTTCTTGTATCACATCCATGGAGTTAGGGAAAAAAAAAAAGTGGTTTATTACAGAGGTGGGAAGTTAAAAAATTCAAGGTTAACTATTTTAGCAGGTGGCCATTGGCTTGTTAGCAACAGAACCTGCAATCCTCATCATTCTTGCACATGTATCTGAGCACCACCATTGGCTTGGACTTTAAATACTTGGGGCAGAAATTAATTTTACCCCAAAATCTGCTTCACATACTGCAGAAATCAGAATCTGAGGTCCAGTACTTCTGGTTTGTGCCAGGCTCATGTGAGCCTGGATTGATGTATTGCTAATCATGCTGCCAGCCAGCTGAGGTCACTGCCATACATCGAAAGATGTTGTGGCAATCCCATCAACCCAGGAAGATCTTCTCTACTTTCATATTCTGGGCATCAGAACTCTGTATGTTGTTCAAGTGTTTCTTTGCCCAGTGATGTTGAGCCAAGGGACAGCAGTGCATGTGTGTGTGTTTACAGGTGGCTCTGGACGGCGAGGGGGAAGATTTTCTGCCCAAGGCATGGGGTAAGTTTCACTGATATAAACCACAGCAAAAATAAAAGTCAGTGCATGAATGATACTGTTTGTGTCAGTAATTTCTGTTCCCATTTTCTTTTTTTTTTTTTTTTTTTTTTTTTTTTTTTTTTTGGGGGGGGGAGGTTTTGGGGTTTATTTTTATTAATAAAGCCCAAGCTGCATCACAGTAACTTAAATTTGGGATGGCTGGTGTAGCTGAAGCATTTCTCTGCTGAGAGAGCTGCCTTGTGGTATGTGTTATGGTCAGAATCAAATCAGTTGCTTTCAAAATACTTTGACAGAGTGGCCATTTCCATCCTCTTGTTTCTTACAGAACTTTCAACCCAGCTGACTACGCCGAGCCGGCCAGCACGGATGAGAACTACGGGAATAGCAACAACACGTGGAACAACACTGGGAGCTTTGAGCCGGACGATGGCACGAGTAAGAGCCTTCACATGTGTGGGTGCTGGCTTGTCTTGAGAGCACGAGTGGGTTTTGCATCCATCCAGTTGCAATGAGGACATTCTAGGCAGGTCTTAGGCTCCGGGGTGGAAGAACAGGTTGTTGGTTCAGAGATGGATTTCGGTGACCCTGGTACTTTGCACCCTTTGCACATTAGAAACGGGAGCTGGATGGTTGCTCTGGGGTGAGCTTGTGGTTGCTGTTGCCTGACAGAGGCACAGAAACACTCAACTCTATTTGTTCTCCTGTAGAAACCATGCTACTGCTTGGAAAGGTGTTTTTTATAAAATGTAGTGTGATAAGCAGATCCAAGATTTCCAAGTGTTTGGTGCATCCTCCAGAGAATTACTTGGAGTCAGATGTATTGCTCTTCATTTTGATACTGAGAGCATTCTTTCTTTCATGGTCATCTTGCTCCAACCATGGTGAGGATAGGACTTTGTTACAGAAATGAGCTGAAAGCAATTCTGCTTCCTTCCCTGTTTGAAGCAAACATGTTTGCTGGGTGATTCTGAGCACCCAATTGCCTCTGCACATTCTCCTGCATTGGAAAACTGGTGCTCTGGGTTTTGTTTCATTTGTGCACAATATTGAGACACAGGTGAACTCAGATTTTGCAGTGTGAGAATGGGACAGTCACAGTCCTTCACTGTAAATACCCTTGTTTGGGGGGGAGGAGGGCAGGGCTCATTGGTGGTTTTGTTGTCTTTTTTATGGAGCAATCTGGTACCACTGCAAAGTCTAACTATTTTTCCACAATTACTCAGTATTTAAGTAAATACCATGTCATGGGTATAAGAAGCATCCACACCTGTGTTAATAGTGCTTTAGACCCCTTCCATACTTCTTGGTTTTGCTGAAAAACTGATAGTTTTGGAAAGAGAGAATTAAAGTCCCGTTATCTGGGATACCTTTTACTGCATACTGTTGGTGTCAGGAGGGGAGTGGGGGTGGTTCATTTGTGTTTTCGTGGGTTTTGTTTGGGTTTTGTTCATTTTTTTTTGCCTTCAGAAAACAGCTATTGTGGAAGGAGGGTGTTCTTGTGAAACACCAGCAGACAGAGCTATCATCTTCTTGGCAGCTGAGAAGGGGTTTTAAATACCAGAGGGAGTGGACACAGCTCTGTGTGCTGGAACTTTAACTGTCTAATGGGAACAGGCTTCTGTTTGAATGGTTTTCATTTTCCTGTGTTGGTGTTTGGTGGAATTGTGGAATGAAGTGGGTTGGAGTGTGGTTAGGGGGAGAACTGAAGATTTTTCTGACGAACTCAGATTTGCTCTAGTACTATAGCACAGCTGTAAAGTTTATTGTGCAGCACCATTGGTCACCTGTGTTGTGTGTGGTTGTTTTGTTTGCAATTTAGTAGCCACAGGCATCTCTTTAAATTAATAATATCCACAGGTACAATGTGACTGGTGTACATGGGGGCAATGAAACTCACCTACACTTTTTTAAGTCAAAATTTCACTGGTTGTCTTTCTTTTCTTTTTTTTTTGTTTCAGGACTTGATTTCATTGGGGGTGAGGGGTCAAATTATCCCCGAAAATTTGACACTGCTCCTGGTACGATACATCCAGGTGCACTAACTGCCCCGGATACCTTTACTTTATAGCTTTTTTTAAAAAATCTGAAATATCTGTGGATATGCCATTCTTCTCTCTCTTAATTTGTTCATTTTAATTAATATTTGACTTTGTTCTGACTGTGCTTTTACTAACGTTGACACCTTGAATGTAAATTGGGAGGAGCTAACACCAATTCCTGTGGATTATGCAAATTTTAACTTCAGTCATTGCTTCTGGATGCCCAGAGCAGCTCTGTGTCCCCAGCACTGCTGACAGAGCACCCCACCTGAGGGCAGGAAGTGTGAGGCAGCTCAGTCATACTCCCTGTGCCTCGCATGCCCAAAGCTGTGACTTGCTGTTGTCCCTATGCCATTGCTCTGGCCTCCCTGCTGTTCTGCTCAGGGTCACACCTCTGCTGCCAGGGCAGCTGGTCTGGCTGAGCTCTCTCTGTGCTTTGCCTCTGCTGCTGGCTGCTGCTGGGTGAGCAGTGCCCAGTGGCTGCTCTGGCATGCTCAGCCTGCCTGGCTGCTCCTCTTCACCTCCCTGCAGTTGAAGATGATGGATTTTGAGATGACAGGGGTGCTTGATGGCAAAGGTGCTCTGTTCCTGGTCACTTTATTTCCTGCTCATATACCATTGTCCTTATGAGGCCAAGAGACACCCATGAGAGGATGCAGCTTGCCTCACATCTACAGAATTCCATTGTGTCCATAATAAGGCCAACATCTTGTTTGTCTCCTCCGTCTAATCTGATGTTTTGAAGTTGAGGCTAAGGGACCTTCCAGAAGAACTTGCCACTTGACTCTGGAAAGTCAGGGCAGGAGGAGTGGTGTTGAGGCTGAGGATCTCTCATGTAAGGGCCTGGAAGCAGGCAGGCATACATGGCGTGCTTCTGCTGTGTTGGAGCATTTTGGGTTAATCTTTAACTTCCACAGGCAGCACAAGGCCATCTGCTCCAGCACTGCCATTGTGGTTTTGCTGCCCTTTGGCTCTGTTTGGATTAACATTCCTTTGAGGTGCAGAGTGGGGGCCTTTGGGTGTGTTGCCTTCCTAGAGCAGGGTGACAAGCCTGGATCCAGTCCTTGAGTGGCAGCAGGCTGTCTGCTGGGCTGTGGGAGGAGCAAGCTGGCTGGTTATCTCCCAGTTTAAAATGGAGAGTGTGTATTTGGGGAGGGATTTGAAAAACTTGAAGACACAATGGGATTTTTTTTTTCCTTCACCACATTCATATTTGCACATGTTGTTGGCTTAATTTTATTTTTTCCTCTTTTTCTTGATTTGAGGAGCTTAAAGACCTGCAGCTTTTTGAAGGGCTTTCTGAAAGCAGAGAGGAAGCCTTGCTGTTCAGAAGACCACCCTTCTGAAATGGTGTTAGAAAGCTCAGGGTATTGCTTGTGTTGCAGCTCTCCCTGTCAGAAGAGCTTGATGGAGAGTGATACAGTTGGTTTCTTTAAAAAAGCTTCCCATGCTGTGCTAGTTGGGAGCTTTCTGGAGTGTTCCTGGTGAACACATCACAGGTCTTTGATTCTCCATCTGCCCCTTTGTGTGTGGGGAGCTCGAGCCATTCTGAGTCAGTGTCTGGTATTTGAGGAGTAGACTTGCTGGGAAAGCCCTGTCAATAGCTGTTCTTCATCTGCAGGGTTTCCTTCTGCTTTTAGTGCTGCTTTTCTTCTTATTTCCCCCAAACAAACGAGACTTAAGAGCCCCATGCTATGTTCCTGCATGCACAAACTCTTGGGGCAGCTCTCCTGTCTTCCTGCTCTCTGGGCCAGCTGCAGGTACATCCAGCTCCCACTTCACCTCTTGGGTCAGGCTTGGGCTAGAATGATCTTTCTGATCCATGGAAATTTGGAAAGCAGCCTTCCCACTACTGCTGTGAGGGCATCAAAAATCTGAGGATTGTGGGAATTTAGGTTTCCAAACTGCAGGTGGGTTTTGCATTGGATATGTTGATGGTTCTGGCTGTGGAGAAAGGGGTCGTGTGCCTTAAGACTTCTGGCACTCTGGCAAGTATTGTTGTATTAATAACTGTATTTCAAACTTGAATATATAAAAAAGTAAATCCTGGGAGACTTCTTGAATTGGCTCAATTCATCAAGCAAGACAAAAAAAGCAATGAGAAAAGAATAATTCACTGATACTTATTTCATGCACTAGATCCCCCAAGTCTAGACAAGTGGTTGTTTGAACACACAAGTGAAGTCTATATGGGGAGATCTGTGTCCTGCAGAAGAGCTCAGAATGTTCTCCTTCCCCACATGCTTTGTTTTATGCTGTAAAAGGGCTGATACCAGCTTGTTCCATCCAGTAAGTGTCTTCAGGATTAACCCTGCTGGTGCTCTCAGATTTGCTTGATCTGGTTTGTGTGGACTGAAAACAAGCTACACAAAATGGGACTGGCTTTATGCTCTGAGGTTTTTGGGGATGTGAAAGCCCCTGCTCTCTTCCCAAACCAAATTTCAGTTGTTAAATGCAATCTGAAACTGACACATAATATTCAAAGTACAGAGATGAAACTGTGATGGAAGCAAGGATTGGAACAAGTTGAAAATGCAGCCAGGCAAAGCTCTTTATTTTCTGGCAAATTTTTGCTCACCTGAATTGTGCTGTGTTGGATTGCAGCTGAGGTTTCCTGCTTTTCTCCCTGGTACTTCAAGCTGCACACTTTGAGCATGTCTCTGAAACTGGTCACAGAAAATGCAGGAATTGCTTAGTCCCATAAATTTTCTTTTCTGAATCCCATTTGCCTGAGCACAGGAGGTTCTGGAGTGCTGGGGTTTCAAGCCTTTTTTTTTTTTTTTTTGTGGGGTGGAAGGTGAACCATGGGAATGGCTCAGTTATCCTTAGGTTTTATAGAAACTTGAGGTTCACCTGGATGGTGAGACCCTGTGCCAGAGGTGGCAGGAAGCCCACGAGGGAGGAGCTGCTGGGGTAACACTGCTTGCAGGTGCACAAACCTACAGCTACTGCAGTACAAGGGGAAGCCAGGAAAATGGCCCAAGGAGGCTGGGGATGATGCTGGGGCTTCCTTGCAGAGCTCAGCTTCCCTTTTGGGTGTTGGGAAGATGTGTGTTGCCCTGTCTGGCAGCCTGGCAGTCCCTCCTTTTCATCCCAGCCTGCGCCAGCAAGGCAGAGGCAACCCCATCACGGTACCTTGACCGTAAAGCCTGGGTTGAGGTTGGCTGCTTTAAGTTGTCTGATTGGCAAATAGAAATCCTCCTGGCTGCCTGCAAAGCTCCCCAGTGCTCCCCCAGCTGTTGGACATAGAGCTTTGATGCATGCATAACTTCTGTACCTGTTGTTGTCCTTATAGGTGCGTGGAGGGCAGCGACAGAAGAATGGGGCACGGAGGACTGGAATGAAGATGTAAGTATTTTCTGAACCCATCTCCTCTGTGCATCTGCCAGCAGGCTGCTGTCCTGTCTGTACACACAGAGCTGCCAGAGGAGCTCAAAGCCCATCCTCCCCAAACTGTGGACAGAGCCCCAGGCAGGCTCCCAGCCCTGGGAGCTATGATGAATAAATAATTGTTGAAACTTCTGCAGGATATGTGTTATAGAGCTTGTCATAAGGGCCTAAGACAGGAAGAGATCTCCTGGGGCATTGAGACTGGTCCTCTCATTTCCTGTAACTGCAAGATGGAATTCTTCCAAAAACTGGCCTGACTCCACACAGGACTCTTGCTCCACTCTTCTGGTGGTGTGGCAGTTGGGGAAGTTTTGCCTTTGATCACACCAGCAGCAGTTTCATGGTTTCGTGGACATCATGTGCCTCTGCTGGTCCTTGTGATTTGAATGGAAAAGAAGCTCTTGACTTTACTTTCTGACTCTTTGATGTGTCTCACTGTGTTCTCTACCTCATCTCCTTCAGGAGAGAGTGGACATTGTAAGCACCTTCTCTTAATGCCTGCCTGTAAGTTTCTTCTGAAATGGGCTTCAGTCCCTCTCTGAATCAAGGAAGGACTTCTGTTCTTGCAGATGGCAACAGGGTTGGGCATTTTAGTGTGATTGTTAGTTTTGTGTGCTCATTTTGGCTCAGCTGACAGAATGGGCAGGCATTTTTTTGCCAGGCACCACCTGGGGGAAGCACTGCTGCTGTGTTTGGAGATATGAGCAGCTTTTCTTTGTTCAGTCAGGTCTCTGCTAGAAAGGAGCCTCTGAGAGCCTTTCTTACCCTCAGTGTGTGTGAGATGCTCCCAGGAGTTCTGGATTTCTTCTTGAACTCTGGCAGTTCAGTTTGTAGCAGCTCCTCAGTCTGGAGTAGAAGCTGTTCATGTTCAGACATGTTTCAGGCCATGTTTCACAGGTCATCACTAACCTCCACCAGATTTTGAGCAATGTTATTTTTCCCTTCCATAGTTGATCTGTTGGTCAGATGATCCAAGTGAGCCCAGATCACTGGAAGCTTAGCTATGGATCCAAAGTTTCTCTTTGACTTTGCTGCCTGTGCTTGCACCTACTGTGCAGGGGCTTTCACAGGTTTGTGCTGCATGCCATTGACTCATAGCAATGGCCCAAAGTCCTAGGGCAGCCCTAGGGGATTTATGGACTATGGGAAATTTGTAGAAGCATTTGAGAGGTTTTTTTTTTTTTCCTACTGGCTGATGATTTGTGCACTTGCCTGAGAAGAAACAGATTAAATAGAAGCTGATTCTGGTGGAAGCCAAATGCTAGAGAAGTTTCAGTCTCAGTACTTGAATTTTTTGAGTTTTTCTGTCTGTTTGTCTCAAACTTTGATGTGCTTTGTGTCATAGGGACTGTTATGAGGTGCTGTTCTCACTTTTGGATTCTTTTTTTTCCTTTTTTATCTTTCAGCTGTCAGAGACAAAGATCTTCACAGCCTCCAATGTGTCTTCAGTGCCTCTGCCTGCTGAGAATGTGACAATCACAGCTGGACAAAGGTGGGAGCCCAATGATGATGCGGTTTACCTGGGAAAAGTGGCACATGAGTGTTGGAGCAATTTGCCATCCTCAGCTAAACCTTACTAGCTAGCTAAAATGCAGCAGCTCTGAATGAGGTGGGGTGGAATGGACGAGTTGACTTAGGATTTATGGGGTCCTAATACTGGATTAGAATTTTCCTAGGTTTTATTGCTGGTTCTTCAGGTTTCGGGGCATTTTGCTGAGTTAAATCAATGTAATTTTAAAATTATTTAAAATCAAAGGCCGTGCAGGGTCTTGCTTGGTCAGTCTGTCATTTTCAGGCTGCTAATGGCAGTGGTGAGTTAGCATACTGCAGATTCCTTCAATTTGTAGAGTAAAAGCTGTGAGGCTCAAGAGGAAATAATGTTCTCATGGAAGTGGGAGCTTTGGTAACCTCAGTGGGTCTTTGTCTACCCAGAATTGATCTCGCAGTCCTGCTAGGAAAGACACCCTCTTCTATGGAGAATGAGTCAACAAACCTGGAGTCATCCCAGACTCCTTCCCTGGCGCAGCCGCTGGTGTTCAGCAATTCTAAACAGAGTGCTCTATCCCAGCCTGCCTCTGGAAACTCCTTCTCTCACCACAGCATGGTAAGGAAATGCTGGTCTCTGCCAGTGGCTGTTTGGCTGAAGTTGCTTTTATCCCCTGTTGTTGTGGCTGTTTGGGTAATATAGGAGATGCAGTCCTGATGCTCACTGCTTGGTGCTGGTAGAGTGAAATAATTTGCTAGTCTGCTTTAAAAGCAGTGGCCTGAAGTTCATTGCTCAATTTGAAATAATTGTGATAATTCCTCTCCTGCTGCACTTGTCGGACTTGCAACACATGCTTCATTCCTGCTTAAAGGAAAGGAAAAGCTCTTTTGGTCCAGGGCTTGCAATTCCAACAGTTTGAGAAACAGAACTGGTTGGGAACTGGTGTGGGATGGAATGCTGGCACCCCTGACAGGAGAAGGAAGGAGACATTGAGTCAGAGTCAGGGATCTGCATAGACTTGGGCAGATGCTGCTTTGTGTAACTTCAGCAGAAAGAAATAAAAATTGTTTACTTAATGGTGAGAGAGCTGAGGAAATATTTTCAAAACCATATTAACTATAAAGCCAAGATCTCCTGGTGTTTTTCTTTTAGTGCAACTGAATGCATGAGAATAATTTGTTTTTTAAGTTAACTTCCTTTGTAACCCCCTGTGACACTGTACCTTGGCTTGGGTTGGGCAAGAGATGAGCACACCTGTGTTCACACACAGTGGAGGCTGGGAAAGAAACAGGAGCCCTTCCTGCCAGCATGTGTGTGCATGTGGAGCTCAGGAGTGCTGGGCTGAGGCACCCAGTGAGAAGCAGCAGGGTACAGTGCATGTGGGATGATGTTCAGAGATGTACCTGTCCTCTGAGCCATGGCAGACATTGACTTTATCTCCTTGCTGAAATTGCAGGTGAGCATGCTGGGGAAAGGGTTTGGAGATGTCGGAGAGGCCAAAGGCAGCAGTACCACAGGGTCACAGTTCCTGGAGCAGTTCAAGACAGCCCAGGCACTGGCTCAGCTGGCAGCTCAGCACACCCAGCCTGCTGGGAGCACCACTGCTGCTTCCTGGGACATGGCATCCACCACACAGACCTCGTCTCTGGTGCAGTACGGTAAGGAGAAGCAGCATGGCTCCCAGAGGGGAGGGAATGTGTTCCCCCCAGAACTGCAGGGGCACACTGGGAGCAGCCAGGAGGGATTCAGCAGAGGATCTGTTCACAACCAATTTAGCTGAGCAGAAAATTAAGAGAGCTGTGGGTGACACTAAAATGTAATAGTGTGTGTGAGTCTCTCCCTTTCCTTTTATACTTGGAACTGTTGAATCTGTCATTCTAGACAGTTTCAGGGCCAGGGATGTGGTGTTCCTGAGCCTCTCAGAGTGTGCAGAACTACTTCCCTGTGTAAAGCTCTGCCAGAAAAAGTTCTGGAAGGGCGTCTCTGGAGAACAGCTCCCAAATATGAGGTCTTGTCAGTCTTCTCCCTGCTGAACTCCTGTTATCTTTTAAGAGAATTTTAAGGGGATTTGCTCTTAAATGCCAAGAAGTAACACTATTGCTGGGCTGGCATGAGGGAATAAACAGGGATTGAGAGGCTCTTTTCAGATGAGAAGCTGAGTTTTGCTGTGGTTGAGTGCTACTGTAATTTCCTTCAGCTTGTGCTTTTTATAGGGAAATGGCTCTGGTTCAAATCTAAGCTGCAGAAAAATTGAGCCCTGTCCTAGTGACAGTCAGTGTTGGCAGCTTCTGATCTTCTCAGACAAGAAGCCTCAGAGGAGAATCACAGAGAATAGGAGTTGATTTTGAATGAACTGTGGAAAGGCTTAGTCAGAGGAGGAAGGTGGTGCAAAAACCTGAGTGCAGGCAGCCCCAAGCAGTGGTGTTGCTTGGAGATACCTAGTCCCTGCAGAAGGGCATGGCAATGGAATGCAGGACTGTTAACAGAGATGGGAAGGAAGTGGCCTGCAGGACTGTGACATGCAGTGTCTCCACACGAGGGACTCTGGAGCCCAGCTTTTCTTGGAGAATGGAGGACTTGGGCCATGCAAGCTGGCTTTGTCCTGTAGGGATGGTGGAAGCAACTGAGGGAAGAAGGGCTTAAAAAGGCTTGGCATTGATGGTGGTGAGAGTGTGAGGCTGGGAGCAGAGATGCTGAAGTTCTCTGCTCTCTAACAGGCTTTGGGATGAAACATAGAGGAAAAGTATTTACTTTTCTTGATAAGCATCAGAATTTGATTTCTTTTTAACAAAACAAACCCTGCTGTCTTGTCCCATAGATCTCAAGAACCCAACAGACTCTTCTGTGCATAGTCCCTTCACCAAGCGTCAGGGCTTCACATCAACTTCAACCATGATAGAAGTGTTCATGCAGGAGAAGCAGCCTGTGGTGACTGCCTCCACAACCACGCCGGCACCTCCATCCTCACCACTGCCCAGCAAAGCCAATCCAGTTCCCCAGATGTCTCCAGGGTCCTCGGACAACCAGTCCTCAAGTCCCCAGCCAGCACAGCAGAAGCTCAAGCAGCAAAAGAAAAAAGCATCGTTAACATCAAAGGTGCAGACCAGTGGTGGGGAAGGAGACATCGAGTTGTGTTAGAGCTGCAGAATCAGCTATTTGGGCTGCTGAGGGAAGGTCTGGGCTTGGCCTTCTTGTTGTTAACGTTGAGTGTTTGTGGGGATGATGGAGTTGTGTGCTTGCCTGGTTGCACAGTGTAATTCAGGGGCTGCAAGCCTGTAACTGCCATTGTGTGCAGGGAAACGAGGGTAATAAAGTCATTCTCTGGGCTAATCACTGGGAATGATTGACCCGTTCTATTGTTCCTCCCTTGCAGATTCCTGCACTCGCGGTGGAAATGCCTGGTTCCTCAGATATCTCAGGGCTAAACCTGCAGTTTGGGGCGTTGCAGTTTGGTTCAGAGCCTGTTCTTGCTGAGTATGAATCGACACCCACAACCAGCGCCGCCGTTAGCCAGTCTCAGAGCAGCCTCTACACCAGCTCGGCCAGGTGAGGACCAGGAGCCTGTTAATCCAAGCAGGCAGCTTTGGAAGTTGGTTGGCCCTGTGGGCTTGAGTTGTCATGCATACTAGTAGACCCTTTCTGACTGTACTTTGGTCACAAAGGGGGGACAATGTATGCAACAGCAAAGCACAAGTTGCCAGCAGACTCATCGGGCAGCTCTGTGGCTCTTTGGCCTGCGGTACTTGCACAGAAAACAGTTTTTCTGCTACCCTTAAACTGTGCTGTTGAAAACACAGACATGAAAGCACAACTGCTCCATGTCTTTGGTGAACAGATTCTGAGTGCTTTGTCCTTATTTTTGCCTGGCAAACTGGGACACAGTGGGGTAGGAGTATCTTTGGTGATGGTGTGTTTGTCTTCTGTTGGGCTGATCCTTAGTAACTGGCCAGTCCCTTGAGTACTGGCACCTGAGTGGTGGCAGCTCATGAAGTGTTGCCTAAGGCACAGCAGTGTATGAGGCAAGGCTGCAGCTGGATGTTCATGGCTGGGCTAGCCCTGCTCTCCGGGCATGTTTCTTGGCTTGGCTGCTTCATGTGGTGCCTTTATACTGATGCTTGGGGCTTTTTATCTTGAGTGTTTGAAATGAAGAGCCCAGTCTGGGCCAGCAGCTTACAGAAGGGCTGTTGAGGAAAATGGAGGAATGCTTTTTTTTTTTTCCCTTTTTTAGTGAATCTTCATCCACAATTTCGTCCAATCAAAGCCAGGAGTCTGGTTACCAGAGTGGCACAATACAGACAGCAACATTTACCTCCCAGAACAGTGCTCAGGGACCACTGTATGAACAGAGATCCACCCAGACGAGGAGATACCCAAATTCTATCTCCTCTTCGCCCCAGAAAGATCTGACCCAGGCTAAGGTAAGAGAACAGCTTTGCTCACCCATTGTGCTGAGTGAGCCTCACGTGTGAAGTGTCTTGGGGAAAGCTGAATGGCTTATCAAAGGGTTCTGTGATCCTTCAGCCTTACTGTGTGGCTCGTGGGCTCTAATGAGAGCTCTCTCCTGGCTGCTGTTTTGTGCCAGGGCCTGGACTATTGGGGTTATCAGCAGTCAAGGTGATTGCAGGGCATGTGTTGTGTCATGTACAGTTACCCTGCTAGAGAGGGACATGCAGACAAAGAATTTTGTTTTGTGTTACCGATTTGATTGTTGTATGCTGCACACCAGTTCAGTAATGTCAGGTTTGGCTAATGAACTTGGATTGAGAGTGTTGAGGCAATCTAACTACCAGCAGCAGAGAAACTGCTTGCAATGATTTCTCTCATAAACAGCTGGGGACCATGCTGGCATGGGGCTAAACCTTGGGACTGACCCAAACACAGTCTGGTGACACATGCTGGTAGCAGGACCTTTTCATAACTGTGCAAGGGAGTGTGAGAGAGAGGTGACATTAGCTCTGCCTCTGGAAATGTGCAGCTGTAATGCCCAGTACTCCTTTTTTCTCTTCTTCCTCAGAATGGTTTCAGTTCTGTACAACCCACGCCATTACAAACCACACAGGCTGTTGAAGGTAAGAGTCTTGCCAGTACAGCGGGTGTCCTGTATCTCTTGTGCTCGTGTTCCCTGCTTTGAATGAGAAGTTTTATCTCTGCTAATAGCAAGTCCTTTCCTTGCTGGACTAATTGCTGCCATTCAAATTATATGTTTGCCTCAAAACATTCAGCTTTGTGCTGATCCTTGAGATCCTTGAAGGGTCACCTATGACAATAACTTACTCTGCTTTGTGTGTGGAAGGCACTTCGGTCTTGAAGCTCTTTGCAGAGCCAGTGTTAGTGTTGGGGTAAAGTGAGACATAGAACACAATCATAAGTGTATAACTGTTTGGTAGCACTGAGGGAAGCCCTAAATCTCTCAGATCCGCTAGCTGAGCCCTTGTGTTAACCTCTGGAAGTTGCCAGTAGCTGCACTTAACCCAAAGCTTTTGTTCTCAGGTGCTACGGGCTCTGCAGTGAAATCTGACTCCCCCTCTGCTCCCAGTATTGCACCTCTCAACGATGGGGTGTCTGCATCGTCCTTGCTGACAACAGCCAGCCAACACTCAACAGCTCTGAGCAGCCTGAGCCACAGCGAGGAGCTCCCCAGTACAACCACTGCCCAGCTCAGCAGGTGAGCGAGTGGGGGGTGGAGTTCTGAAGAAGCAGAAATAGAAGCAGGAATCTATGGCAGACATCAGGGTCTGTCTCATGCAGTGTGGAAGACTAAAATGACTCACCCCATTCAAGCAGATGGGAAATGGGATGGTGCTACCAATGTTGACTCTCTCACCTTGGTCTGACAACGTTTTATTTCTCTTCCTGTCAGTGCATTACCCACCCAGCAGAACAGTCTGTCCTCATCCACATCCTCTGGGCGAACATCAACTTCAACTCTTCTGGTGAGTCTGGGTATGCTCTCTCACTGTGTGCCCCATTTCTGCTCAGCTTGGCAGGGTCTGCTGGGGTGCCTGACCTTGGGGCTGTGGTTGTGGCAGAAGCTGCCAGGCTGCTGGCTGTCCTGCTGGAGTCTGGATGTTGTGTGGAGAGAGACAACAGGGAGAAATGTCAGAACACTGTCTGTGCACCTGTGGCTCAAGGCTGTTGACACCCTGCCTGTTTCTGACTGAGCAGTGCCTTCTTTTGAGCCTGTAGTAGCCCTTGAAGGTACTGCAAAGTCACAGCCACATGTCAGAGCAAACTGGTAGCTGATGCAGTGGAACCAAATATCTCTACTGCTGGAGCTCTTGCAGTACAGTTCCTGGGTATTGGCTTTTGCAGCACAATAAATCACCCTGCTGCAGATGTGGTGTCGAGCCCTGCTCCTTGCATTGGCCAGATGTGTTGGGATGTAACCATGAGAGAGGTTTGTGAGCATTAGAGATTGGCTGCTGTCAGGACTTGGGACTTAAGCCAAGCTCACTTCAGAAACATCCAGATGCAGACAGAGAGAGGCACGATGTCCTGCCTAGCGAATGTCCTGTGGTACCTGTGCACTTGGTTCCATCTGCCTGGTCCCTGACTCTCCTCCCTTCCTTCCCTAGCACACAAGTGTGGAGAGTGAAGCAAGCCTCCATTCTTCTGCTAGTACTTTCTCCACCTCCTCCAGCACGGTGTCAGCTGCCCCACCGGTTGTCAGCGTTTCCTCCAGCCTCAGCAGTGTCAGCAGCCTGGGCCTCAGCCTCAGCAGCAACTCCACAGTGACGGCCTCGACTCGCAGCTCTGTTGCAACCACATCAGGTACTGTCCTGGCTACTGCTGTACCAGAGAAGGGTGTGAGGGCTAAGAGAGCAAGCTTCTGTTGTTTGCTTCACTGTGGAACTTTGTCTTTCCCCTCCTTTTTCAGGAAAAGCCCCTCCCAATCTCCCTCCTGGAGTCCCACCGTTGTTGCCTAATCCATACATCATGGCTCCAGGGTTGCTACATGCCTATCCGGTGAGTGGAACTTTGCAGTGGTGTCATGCCACCAGGTCCCTCCCAGCTCCCTCTGCAGCAGGGAGGGATGTAGCATAGTGGGGAAACTGAAAACTGTGACGTAGCCCAGCAGGACTGCCTTGGACAGGCAGAGTTTGGACCTGCTGTTTTTTTCCATGATATCCATGTGCCCGTGGGGGTGAATGTGTGTTGTGATCACCCCAGGGCAGAGTCTACGTACCTGTTCTCTGCAGCCTCTCTAGCCTTTTAAGAGCCCTTGGACAGAGCACGGTGTGTGGAAGCACAGAGCTGTGTTAGAAATATGGTGTGACAAAGGGCACCCAGGGCAAGGGTAGCAATAGCCACAAAGTCTAGGGGTGTGTGTCACACCCTCTCCTAAACGTGAGGACAGATTTCAGTTTTGGGATTATTTCCAGAGAAAAACTGTTGAGTGGCTTTATGGTCTGGAGCACTTTCCTTTGAGCAGCTCACAGGAACTTCTGGCAGCATCAGCCTGTGTCGAGGCTCTGGCTGCCTGCACCTGGTGGCTCATGTGGGTGCTGACCAGCTACTTCTGGCTTTCCCTCATGTTTATCTAAATGTTTAATCTTCAAATTGGGTGTCCTTATGTTGTCCATGTCCCCATTGTCATCTCTGGCTCTTTTTCTAGCCACAGGTGTATGGATATGATGACTTGCAGATGCTCCAGACAAGATTCCCATTGGTGAGTACTGCAGAATGACAAGGACACGCCACTTCCACTGGTGCTGTTTGGGCAGAGACAAGTCAGCTGAAGAGCTGAAGGGGGTGCTCAGTGGATGCACCTCTGTAGCAGCAATGAGGAGTTAATCAGTTGCTCCTTGGCACGTGGGGAGTTGCCAGTACGTGTTACTCATACAGCAGTATTCCCTGTGCAGCCAAGGAGCACGAGTTACAGCAGCAGGGCTATTATAGAGATTCACCTCTGATCCATGACAGAGCCAGTGACTAAATACCTGATGAGAATGGGCTTTATTTAGCAACAGGACATGTCCGTTTTATTGTGAAGGGGGGGGAAAGTCCAGCCAGTTTAAGAGCTGCATACCAGTAGACCTTATCTGGTTCTTCTAATAGCCAGATGAGGGGGATGGTACATGCTACAGAAACCTGGGGCTGCTGTAGGTCATGATCAGCCTGGATGTGGCTGGTTGGACTGCAATACTCAGACATATCTTCAGCTACAGTACAGAAATTCCTCTCTCCCAAATATACTGCTTTG
The DNA here is from genome assembly GCF_017590135.1 of Pyrgilauda ruficollis. Taxonomy (NCBI): domain Eukaryota; kingdom Metazoa; phylum Chordata; class Aves; order Passeriformes; family Passeridae; genus Pyrgilauda; species Pyrgilauda ruficollis. Next base: position 163,392 of record NW_024517540.1, on the reverse strand, counting down.
CACTTTGGACAGAGCTGATAAATGCCTTATTTTGTTTTTATTCATCAGGATTACTACAGCATCCCATTCCCTACACCCACCACACCACTGACTGGAAGAGATGGCAGCCTGAGCAGCAATCCATACTCTGGTAGGGAAAAAGACTGCTCTGATTCCCATCCCATCAGGGTTTGTGCTGCTTCTACTAGTGTCCTGGGTCTTTGTGCACTGGAGCTACCTCTGCACCTGCAGTGTGCCTCCTGCTCTGCTTTTGGTTTGGAGCATGCTTCTCACAGCTAAATTCTTGCCTTCCCTTTGAGCATCTGGTTGTGTCAAGGTCTGATACTGGGAAGAGGTGGGCAAAGTAGGACCTAATGGGGCAGTTGGAAAAGGAGTGAGGAAGGGCTGAAAGATGCAAGGCCTGCAACTGGGGGACTGCTTTCCAGGTGGTTGTGAGGCAGGTGGTAAGCAGTGCTTCTCAAGCACTGAGAGTAAAAATAGAAAGAAACACAACATATGGAGAAATTAATTGTTTTTAATATGGGACAGTCTCATGGAGAAAGCAGGTGGGAAATTTGGGACCTGACAAGCTCAACCCAAGCCCCCAGTGGGTGTATGACCTCACAGTGACCTTGCTAAGTGCGTTAACGCACTGCCAGTCTGCAGTGGGCACTGATTGAGCTTTGACGTGCTTCAGGAATTGTTGCACTTGGAGGTTCACTCTTTTTCCAGCACCACTTCTCCTCAGCTTTGACAGGAGCTGGTTTGTGTGGAAGTGCTTTTGCCCAGCTGAGGCTGAAAGCTCAGAGCTCTATGAGCTTTGAACTGTGTGAGGTCTGAACAGGAGAGTGTTTGCTTGAATGAGCCAGGTGAGTGCTCATCAAGATCAGAACAGGGAGCTTCCCCCAGCCCTGCAGCCAAGCCCTGCACAGCCCAGGCAAGGATCTGGGTTGTGTTCATCCTGCTGGTGGTGCATGGAAAGGGACAGCTTGTAGCATCAGGCTCTGCTAGCAGGTTTATCCAGTGCCAGACTGTGGGCTTTGCTACTGTGGCTTCCCTTTGCCTCTGTAGTCTAGTTGGGCCAAGGAGCAATTAATAGCTTCACCTTATCAGTGAGCAAAAGTCTGAGGACCACAGTCCTTGGCACTGGCAGGAGGTGGGGGGGAGGGGGGTGTGACTGAAGTCACTGTTTATCAAAAGACTGGGTCACCTTTGGGCTGAGTCGAAATGGACCAGGATCTAGCATCTGTTCCTCACTCTCACCTCCTCTATTTCAGGTGATTTAACAAAATTTGGCCGTGGTGATGCCTCTTCCCCTGCTCCTGCAACAACTCTGGCGCAGCCTCAGCAGAGCCAGACCCAGACTCACCACACCACGCAGCAGACGTTCCTGAACCCGGCGCTGCCTCCTGGCTACAGTTACACCAGTCTGCCATACTACACAGGGGTACCAGGGCTCCCCAGCACCTTCCAGTATGGGCCCGCCGTGTTCCCTGTGAGTCTCCCAGAGGCAAGGTGTGTGATTTGGACAGAAGGGTGGCACAGCAAAGCCTCTTCTCACTCTGTTCCTCTCTGTTCTGTAGGTTGCTCCTACCTCTTCCAAGCAGCATGGTGTGAATGTCAGCGTCAATGCATCAGCAACCCCTTTCCAGCAGCCCAGTGGCTATGGCTCTCATGGGTACAGCACTGGTAAGAGACCCCCAAGAGCACTTTCCACAGCAGCAGGGCTTGCTCCCAGTCTTACTGACTGTGATAGGGACTGCTGTCTTACAGCAGTAATAGAGATAGATTCCAGGGGTGCTGCTCCCAAGTAGTTTGATTATCCTTAGAAAGGCCCAGGGTTGTTCTGCATCCAGGTCTGAAGCAGGTTTGGGGGTTACAGATCACTTCATACCCTCCTCTGTGCCCCACAATCAGCTGTCTGGGCCCTTGGACTACTATCAGAAGCTTAAGCTGCTGAATGGTTTGGTTTGTTGTTTTTTTTTATCTACCTATATGTGATTAACAGAAAAGCAGTTGTTCTGGATTTGAAGTTGTTTCCCACCAGTGTTTGGCACACACTTTATAGGGAAGTGTCCTTGATTCAAAGATGCAGGAAGGTCATGAACCTGCTGCCTGTCTTGGTATTTGGTTGGTGTCTGGCTGACTTATGTAGGGCTGCATTTGGCTCTCTCTACCAGTCTTTAAATTCCTTTTGTCACTTTTTTCACTGCATTAGAGCCCTTCAAGTATTCTCTCTTTGAGAAGGTATTTCAGCTTTGTACCAGGTCACCTGGTGCTGAGTCCTTCAAACTGCTTTCATTTCAGCACTTTTCCCAGGTATTAAATAATGGTTGAGGTGTCCTCTGGGCCACCCTCTTTTATGGACAGCCAACACCCCATGGGGGTGCACCAGCCATCCCAGCCTACAGCTGAGTTTACATGCAATTGCCTGTTTTACACTGGAGGAGCTTTTGGGCTGTCCTTGCTGCTGTGCCACATGCTGTGGGTTTGTCCATTGTGTTCCCCAAGTCTCCTCGGAGCTGCTGTTTCCCATGTGTTTCTCTGGGTGGCAGCCAGCCCTTCAGCTGGTTTCTGGAGGCATTTTGAAACAGTGTGTGTCCAGAGCAAAATAACTTATATGGGTGCTTTGCATGTGGTCATGCCAGGGCCTGGCTGCCCAGGCCAGTCTGTCTGCAGATCTCTGACCACTGGAGCTCTCCACCAGGTGCTGCTGGTGTTAGCAGCAAGCAGCTCCTGCTGACCCACTGGCTGCTGCCTGACACCCACCTCTCCCTTCTCCCCAGGTGTATCCGTGACATCCAGTAATACAGGCGTGCCAGACATCTCGGGCTCTGTCTACTCCAAAACTCAGGTTAGTGTCTGTGTGCTTCCTGCATTGCTGGGGAGGAGAAGCCAAGCCTCTCTGGGCAATGAGGTCTCTTCCCCTTGGATCAGACAGCCAGGGAGAAGGGAAATGCCTGACCTTTCCCAGCTTACAGCAATTCCAAGCCCAGAAAGAGCCATAGGAACGGACTCTATCTGTTCTCTGTACCACAGGCTGACTCTGGGCCTGTGACGTATAGAGATGGGGAGGGGCACACTGCCAGCCTGGCACCCCGCCCTTATTCTGCCTTTGGCATCTCCTTCTTAGCAATCCTTCGAGAAGCAGGGATTTCACACTGGAACCCCAGCAGCCTCCTTCAACCTGCCTTCGGCGCTGGGCAGCGGCGGCCCCATCAACCCTGCGACAGCAGCGGCGTACCCCCCCACCCCCTTCATGCACATCCTGACCCCGCATCAGCAGCCTCACTCGCAGATCCTCCACCACCACCTGCAGCAGGATGGGCAGGTAAGCAATGCCCCTGGCACCTCAGCCCCTTGCTGGGGTATCTCCTAGGGCTCTCGCACCCCCTTTATTTCCCTGGTCCCTCTGTCCCTCCCTGCCTCCTTCCCTCATGCTCTGCGGCGGACACATGCAGTGACATGCACACGCTCACACCTGCACATACACACAGGGCCAGTAAGAGGATGATGAGGTGAGAAGGAAGGCCTGGGGTGTGCTCTGCCAGGGTGGGTACTCAGCACAACCCCCCTGCTGCTGGGTTGCACCAGGTATGGCCAGGTAGTGCCCCCTCATGCAGACACATCTGGGGCACCCTGACCTCCCCCATCCTCAGAGGGGCAGCTCCCCACGCCAGCACCAAAGGGGTTCCTTGCCATAGCCACGACCCTACAGGAGCTTTCAGGTCTAACCGTGGATTTCTATTGTCATAGTTTGTCCCTTTATTTTACATATCCTGGTACTGCAACAGCTTCCATATTTGCAGATGATACTGTGCTGCCAACGCCAGCAGGAAGATCAGGTAATGAACTCTCTGAAAATGCATTGCACTTGCTGTGGGCTCTGCCCCCACCCCGAAGGCTCCCCAGGATCACATAGCCCCTTCCTTCTCCCCCATGGCCCTGCGAGGAGAGAGGCCCTCAGAAACTATGTGCACACACACACACACACACACACCCGCGCGCAGACACAACCCACACCGACCCTTCCCCGTGTCCCTTCTCCCTGCTGGCCTGGAGCAAGGTGTGCGGCCGAGGGAGGGTGCTGGGGCACAGACGGTGCAGCTGCGAGGTGCTGGAGGCTGCCCGTGCCAGGGAGCTGAGCTGGGCCGAGGCGGAGGAGCCGTAGCGCAGAGCACCTGGCCAGGGCCCAGGCGTGCCCGTGTTACCCTGTGGGTAGGCTGGGGGTGCTTCCCCTGCGCTCACCTCCCGCTTCTCCTCTACCCTTTCCCGCAGAGCGGCTCCGGGCAGCGCAGCCAAGGCAGCTCCATCCCCCAGAAATCCCAGGCCAACAAGTCCGCCTACAACAGCTACAGCTGGGGCGCCAACTGAGGCCGGGCCCTCGGCACCACTTGCTTCCGGAAGAGAATCCCAGTGACCCCGATGATGAGGAAGGATCCCAGGGAGGAGAGAGCCCTGCGGCGGGGAGCGCCCGGGCCCCCAGCCCCAGCAGGGCCCCGCAGGGCAGGCCGCAGGCACCTCTGCGTTGTCTGTCTTCAGCCACTTTCCTGTTGTATGTAATATAGAATTTGTATTTTTTCTTTTTTTTCTTCCTTTTTTTTTTTTTTTTTTTTTTTTCCTCTCTCTCTCCGCATTCAGATCTGAACCGTTTGCCGTAGGGGCCTTTTTTGGTTTTTACTCCTTTCTATCCCCTCTCCTATCCAGCTGCCCCAGAATCTCTCAGATCCAAAGGAGTGGAAGCTGCGAGTCGCCTACAGCAAACCCCCTTATTATTAGGATTAAGACCAGTAATTGATATGAGCAGCATTGTAAGATTAATTAGTTGAAGTGTTTTTTTTGTACCGTGTTCTAAATTTAATGGATAAATGTGTCTTGTATATAAAAACAAAAACCCCATGCTGTCCTCTAGTTCTCTCATTTCTCCCCCACCCCGCCGAGGGGTCCCCCCTGGTATTTTATGTTCTCCATCTGCGTCCCTCCATCCTCACGGGCCCAGAGTGCAGGTCCTGCCCTGCTTGCACGCTGTAAGTATCTTCTGCTTTTGGGTTGGGGATTTTTTTATTTTCTTTTTTTTTTTCCTTTTTTTTTCTGTTTTGTGGGGTTTGGTTTGGTTTGGTTTTTTGGGGTTTTATTTTTGTTTTTTTTCTATGCAGTCCAGATCTTGTATTTTTCAGTTCCACCTGATCCCTTCAGCTGCAGCCCCGAGTGGGGATTTACTGAAGAGAATAAAGATCACAAAGTGATGTGTGTATTTTTTCCACCTTCTCAGCCTCGTTCCCTATTTTTGGTGCAGGGGGTTGGGTGGCCCTGGGCAGTGGGGGCAGTGCTTCCCACACCCCTCCCCAGCTTCTTGCTGGTGTTTTTGTCCCCTCCTTTTGTGGATTTTTCCTTTTCCCAGCTGCAGCGCTGGGCAGCAGGATGCCAGCACAGGGATAATGCCCTCTCTGAGACCCTCACCCTTCATTTCTGCTTCCTACTGAGCTCTGCCTATGTCCCCACTGCTCTGGTGCTGCTGTTCCTCCCTTTGGGGGTTCAGGGGTGCTCTCCCCCTCCCCTCCTCCCTCGAGCTCACAGGGCAGGGGAGGGCAGTGAGACACTGCAAGCAGTGCCTGTCCCTGCAGTGCCCGCCGGCCCTCCCCTCAGCCTCCTCGCTGCCAGGTCAGGGCTGGGGGCGAAGCTGGAGCCCGCCGGTGCTGCGGGGGGCTGAGGGGGAGCGGCAGGGCTGGGCTGGGCGCTGGAGCTCGGCTGCGGGCACAGAGCAGGGCTGGGGGAGCACCGGCACCGCTGCGGGGCCCGGGCCCCCGCCAGCCCTCACCCGCCCCACGGGCACTCCCCGGGGTAGCTCGTGCGAACAGCACGGGGCCGCGGGCCCGGGCCGGGCACACCGGGACGGCTCCGGCCCGTGCGGCTCTCGGGGGCCCGGGCCGCTCACACCGGGACGGCCGCGCTGCCTCAGCGCTTCGCGACACCCGGCGGCGCTTTACGGCCGTGGCGCTTGACGGCAGCGCGACCCGGGCAGGACGGGGTAGCGGGACCCGGAGGGGCTCGGGGCGGGATGAGCTTCTACGACGTGTTTCGCGGCTTCTTCGGGTTCCCGGGACGGTGCAGGTGACCTGGGCCTCTCCCGTCCCCTGGGTGCCCCCGGCCTCGCCCGCACCTGTCCCTCTCTCAACCGCCCGTTGCCCCACCGGCCCCGGGCCTCCCCCGCTTGCTCCGGGCTGTCCGGGTGTCTCACTGCCGCGGTCCCGCAGACCCCGGGACCCGCTCTTCGGCGGCGCGGCGTGGGACGAGGAGGAGGAGGAAGACGATGGCGGCCCGTCCATGTCGCAGCCCCCCCAGGACTTCGGCTTCGGGTTCAGCCCTGGCTCCTCCCGCGGCGCCTTCGAGGAGCTATTCCGGGACATGGGCGAGCTCCTGGGCGTGCTGGGGGGGTTCTGGGCCGAGCCCCAGCAGCCTTTCGGTGGGTACGGGAAGGGCTGAGCGAGACTCGGGGCCGCTCAGAGCCCCTCGGCTCGGCCTGACCGACGCCTTGTGCTGCCCAGAGCCCGCCCTGCCCGGCCCCGGTGAAGGCAGCGCAAGGCGACCGCTGCGGGACTCGATGCTGAAGCACCCGGAGAGTCCCCCTGCCAGCGCGGCCCCGGGGAGCTCCGGCGATCTGGCCCGGCCATGGAGACCCTTCTTAGGGGTGCGTGAGGGGTCTGGGCTCTGCCTCCCGCAGGCTCAGCAGCGGCAGCCAGCTCTGTGCTGCTGCAGTGTTGCCACTGCCGTCAGCGGTGCGGGGCTTTGTCTTGCAGCTGGAAGATGCTCCCCGGGCTCCTCCTGGCCTCAAGGAAGACCAAGGTGGGTGCTGGGAGCAGGGGCTGAGGGGCCTCTGCCCTCCCTGCTCCCCCGCCTGGGCTGCCACAGCCTCTGGGGCGTGTTCCCTCGTGTGGCCAGCACCTTCCATCTCCCCCCAGACCTGGACTCCCAGGTCTCCTCCGCTGGGCTGGGGACCATCCTGAGACCCAACGAGCCCGAGTCCCACTCTTACTTCCAGAGCGTCTCTGTCACCAAAGTGACTCTCCCTGACGGGGTGAGTGTCCCTGCAGGGGCAGCAGGGCTGTGGGAGGCCTGGGGACACCGTCTCTCAGGGCTCGGCGCTGTGCACAGGGCGTGGAGGAGCGCCGCACTGTGCAGGACAGCCAGGGCCGCCGCGAGACAACGGTGACGCGCCGCAGGGGGGACCAGGCCTTCATCACCACCACCAAGGAGGACGGGCAGAAGAGGGACTACCGGGAGGAGGTGGTCAACATGGATGACCGTGAGTGGGGGTCTGGGGAGGATGCAGAGAGTGGACAGGGGCCCCACTGAGGGAGTTCTCTCTGCCCTCCCAGGGGAGCTGGCACAGTTTGCTGGCACGTGGCCACAGCAAGAGCTTCCTGCTGCCGACCCGGGCGACCCCTCATCTGTGCTGGGCAGCTTCTTCCGACGCTGGTTCTCGAGCTGGTAGCTGTGTCCAGTCCTGACTGAGCAGCCCATGTGTGTGACAGGTGCAGGCTGGGGGGACCCTGGGCTTGCCAGGCCTGTCAGAGCAGGCAGTGGCAGCAGCCTCTTCTCACCACTTGTTTTTGTTGTAGATGGGTCAGATCTTGCTGGGAAGTGGTGCCTGGGCTGGAGGCTGTCCAGCTTCTGCAGCGCTGCAGAGCCCACAGGGAGCCCTGTGGGGGTCAAGTGTATGTGTGTACAGAGCAATAAAATCTATTTATGCTAAATGGTGACTTTCCATGCTCCTTCAGACTGGAATCTAGGTGTTTGGAGGCAGATTCCCCTGTCCACCAGGATGACTCTGGGGGGGCTGCTTCAGGAGTGCAGGTGATGGCTGGGCTCCTGTACCTGCACTGCTCCCTTCTTAACCTCCCTCTCCCTTTTCCCTTCCCGATGCTGTGTTAATGCCTCCCCTGGGCCGCTCTTGAGGGCCTGGCCCAGCCTGGAGGCCTTTCCAGGACCTCTTTATTAGTGTTGACTGCAGATGTGGCTTGGGCAGGGATGTGGCAGGGATAAAGGGGGTTCCTGGCCAAGCAATCCCTGTGCCTGCTCACCCGAGTGAGGTCTTGGCTCCCCACAGGCACTTGGGGATCAGGGTGTTCCTACCTGGCCTTGCCCTGCTGGGGTGCAGCATTGTCACAAGGTGTCCCCGGCCACACACAGGACTCTGGTCGCTGCCAGGCGTCTCCCGTGGTGCAGCCATGATTGGTTTAAAGTCTGCACATAATCACCCACCTGGCTGTGGGGCTCATAAAACCTGCTGCAAATTAGACATCTACACCACTCTCACCGCTGCCACCGCTGCTGCTGCTGCCTCTGCCCAGCTGGCACTATGGGCACCACTTCTTTCTTGACGAAGGCCCAGGGTCTGCTCCGCATCCGGAACCAGCTGGTGCGGGAATGCCTGGCTGAGGTGCTGGCCACCTTTGTGATGATGGTAAGCAGGGCACGCAGGGGGTTGTGGCTGGGGGGTGTCATGTGTGTGTGACAGGGCTGATGGTGTCGTGGTGGCAGGTGCCAGGGGTCCCGGAGCTCTGCTGCTTGCCCCTTGGGGTTGGAAGGGTTTGGGGCTGTGCCACACTCAAATGTGCAGCTCGGCACTGCCTGTCCTCTCTCTTGGACCCTGTTCCCACAGCATGGTCCACCCTGTGCCATGGCAATCAGGGTGTGGTGCTGGGCAGTGTGTGCTCTGATACCTCCTGCCTCAGAGCAGCCAAAGGCTGGGGCTCTGGTGCAGTTCTTAGCCTTTGGGCTGCATCCCAGGATGGCAAATGGTGTGCCTGGGGCTATGTTGGGGCACCTCTTCCCCAACTCCTCCCCACAGAAAGCAGTTTATTTAATTGCTTATAATTTGGTTACTTTGCCATCAAAAACACACGTGAGGGCAGTAACCACCTCTCTGCCAGTCCCTGTCTGGTGTCCAAGTACTGGGGAGCAAAACCAGGGGGGGCAGCACTGGCATAGCCCTCACCTTGCTGCCCTGCAGTATCAACAGTGGGAGGGTCTCAGCACCAGGCCAGCAGGGCTGAGGTGGGGCTGCATCCCTCTTCTCCAGACAATCACCCTGGGCAGCGCTGCACAGAAGATTGCCTTCTTTGAGACGAAGGGGAACCTCATCACCAGCTACCTGGGAGGCGCCCTGGGTGTCATGGCAGGCATCTACACAGCAGGGGGAATCTCTGGTGAGACAGAGGAAGGGGTTCCAGCTCTTGCTCTCCCCTGGCTCTGAGTCCCCCAGGACCCTCCACTTCCAGCCCTTCTCTCTACTCCATTGCAGGGGCCCACATGAACCCAGCGTTCTCCTTAGCCATGTGCCTGATAGAGCAGTTTCCCTGGTGGAAGTTTCCTATCTTTGTGGTTGTGCAGATCGTGGGATCTTTCATATCTGCTGCAGCTGTTTACATCCTCTACTATGGTATGGGGGAGGAGCATCAGACAAGGGAACCCCATGGTGATGCTGGGGAGGCCAGGCTTATGTACATGCTCTGCCTCTGCCCCCAGATGCCATCTGGCACCATAGCAATGGGACCCTTACTGTCACTGGCCCACAAGAAACTGCCTCCATCTTCGCCACTTACCCTGCTGACTTTGTCTCTGTCGCCAATGGCTTCTTGGACCAGGTGGGTGCCACTGTCAGCTCCCCCAGCCCCCTCAGTCTCCATGGTGCTGAGCTGCCGTGCTGTCCTCGCAGGTGATCGGCACAGGGGTGCTGATAGTGGTTGTCATGGGCATCATGGACCCCCGCAACAAGCCTGTCCCCAAGGGCCTGGAACCAGTGGTTGTGGCTCTCTTGGTGCTCTCCATTGAGTGCTCCATGGGGGCCAACTGCGGCTGCCCCCTGAACCCTGCACGGGACATCGGGCCCCGCCTCTTCACCTATCTGGCAGGTTGGGGCCCAGAGGTCTTCAGGTGGGTAGAGGGAAGGGGGCGAGTTGGGGATGTCAGGGATGATCCTGAGCCTACCCTGTCCCATCCTCAGCAGGGGCAATGGGTGGTGGTGGGTGCCACTGGTAGCACCACTGCTGGGGGCCGCCGTGGGCACGTACCTGTACCAGCTCTTCGTGGCTTTCCACTACCCGGCGGAGGACAGCAAAGTCCTGGCAGATCAGGGCTCCATCGTTCTGGTCAACACCGCCATCGACGCAGACATTGGGATGTCGCCCAAGGAAAAGGACGCTGGGGAGACAGTGCCTGCCGAGTATCCCCCATCACCAAGCGCCAGCAGCACAGTCTCCCGCACAGTCACTGTCACACCATTAAAAGAGTCCTGAGGGCAGGGGGTGTCTCGTCTATGTACACAGGGGTGCAGGGATATGGTGGAAGGCCAGCCCGGCCCGGCTTCAGGGGGACCCCAGCCTGGGGGACACGAGCGGCTAGTGTGGGGGATGTCCCCGGGACCCCGGCACTGCCCCGGCAACCCGTGGAGCTGTCTCTGCTCCCCGGACTCACACGGCTCCCCTGGAGCCGCCCCGCTGGCCAGGCCGCCGCCGGGGCCGCAGCGTGGGCCAGCCCCGCGGCCGCGCTCCGCCGCTTCCCCGCGCCCCCCACCTCACTTCCGCCGCCGACCGGCGCCGCCGCGGCCATGGGGAGCTGAGGCGGCGGCAGAGGCAGCGGCCCCGGCCCGGCCCGGCCGCCCGCCCGCTCCCCATGGGCTGCGGGGCCGCGGGACATGGAGCGGTGCGCGGCCCGCCGAGCCCCGGGTAAGCGGGGCCGCGGTGGGCCCGGGAGAGGCCCGGCTGCAGCCCGGGTGGGTCCGTCCCGCTCGGGCCCCGGTGCGGCCGTTGCCCCAGTAACGCGGTGGGGCGGGAGGGCCGGGCCGGCGGCGGCAGCTCGGGCCGTGCCCCGGGAGATGTCCGAGAGGTGGCAGCGGGTCCGCGACCCCGGCGGGGCGGGTGGTGCGGGATGGCTGCGGCGGGGGAGCAGAAAAGGGGCCGGGGGTGCAGAGATGGGGGCCGTGGCTGCAGCTAAGCGGGGCTGGGAGTGCGGACCTCGGAGGGTTGGGGTGCTGGACTGGGGATCCAGGAATGCAGCAAAGCAAGGCTGAGGGAGCAGAGGTGTCCTCTGGGGATGCAGTATCTGGGCTGGAAGGGTCCGGTGACCTCGGGGTGCCGAGCTGGGGGAGCAGGGAGATGCAGAATCTGGGGCTCTGGGAGTGCAGGTAAGTAGAGCTGGGGGTCTCGCAGTGCAGGCTTGGGGGCATCTGGGGATGCAGAATTTGGGAGTGGAGGTGCAGTTAAGCAAGGTTGGGGTTCAAGGTGTGCAGGGGTACAGGTCCTGGCATGGGGGAGCACAGGACCACATGACACAGCTGGGGAGACTCCCTGTTCCCTGCCTTCTGGGATTTTGGCTCTCAGGATGGAGAGGAGATTGGAGTGTCGGGGTTCAGGGTCCTGGGGCTGTGTGGCTGCAGATACAGGGGGTGTCGGGGTGCATGGGGGTGACAGGGCGCTGTGTTGTAGAGGAGGAGCGTCGAGTGCGAGCCAACGCGCGGGAGTACAACGAGAAGTTCCAGTACGCAGTGAGTGAGGGGGGGCTGAACCCCTTCCCGGGGTCCTCGGGCAGGTCTGTGGGGCTGGGGTCTGAATCACCCACACCTCGGTGGGGGGGGTGAGGAGTGGGGGAGGCATTATAACTACAAAATAGATGTTTGTCCCTGAAAACGTGGTGCTGATGACATGAATGCCAATATAGCTGGGGCTGTCCGGGCACAGTGCACTCCATGTGGAGGATTCAGCCCGCCCATCCTTGGCCAAGGTCCAGAACCCTCCGGCTCCGCCCAGATCCCAGCCTGGTCCCGCATCCCAGTGTGGATCATGGGGCAGCTTCTGAAGGTGCCAGGGGAGGGCAGTGCTCATCTTGACCTCCCCCCACGTTGGAGGTTATCCTTGGCTGCTCTGGAGCTGGCTGCAGAGAGGGGAGAAGGGGGTCTGGGTTGGGGTCACCCTTGTGGGGGCCAGGTGCTGCTGCTGGAGGAGGCTGGTCCCAGGGTACCGGCTGGTGACTGAGCCTGAGGAACTGGCTTCCCAAGGAAGCTGCCAGAGGTAGCACAGGAGCGGGAGCCTGACCTCCCGTGAGTTTTACCCTTACCATGGCAAAAGAACATGGTGAGCCACAGCCCCGGCCCTCCAGAGTGATCTCATCTTGGGGGGCTATGGGGCCTCGGCAGCCTGTAAACCCCTTTCTTGCCTCATGCTGTCCCTAGAGCAACTGCATCAAGACCTCCAAGTACAACATTGTCACCTTCCTGCCTGTCAACCTCTTCGAGCAGTTCCAGGAAGTGGCCAACACCTATTTCCTCTTCCTCCTCATCCTGCAGGTGAGTGCAGTCCTTCCCTGCCTGGACATATGGGAGGGCTCCAAGTAGTGCCATACTTTGGAAGTGGGGAGGTTTGGCACCCTCCAGCAGGGGCAGTATGGGCCTGGGGCTGGCTGGTTCCTGTGTAATTTCTTGTTCCCTGTCCCCAGCTGATTCCTCAGATCTCTTCACTCTCCTGGTTTACCACCATCGTGCCTTTGGTTCTTGTCTTAACCATCACAGCTGTCAAAGATGCCACCGATGACTATGTGAGTGGTTCCCCCTGCGCCTCTCTGCCCACTGGGCAGGGGGTTGGGATGCTGTGCAAGGGTGCAGTGTCCAGGGCCATGGCATTTGAGATGGGGGGGAGCACAGGACCCCATCCCCAAGAGGCTGACACTGCTGTCTCTTCCCCTTGCTCCCAGTTCCGCCATAAAAGCGACAACCAGGTGAACAACCGGCAGTCTCAGGTCCTGATCGGTGGAGTGTGAGTGTCACGGGCACAGAGCAGTACACAGGGAGCCAGGGACCTGTGGGACGTGGCAGTGGGCAGAGCAGGCTCCTGCCTGACTACAGTTTGCTGTCCCCTCTACAGCCTTCGGCAGGAGCAGTGGATGAACGTCCGTGTTGGAGACATCATCAAGTTGGAGAACAACCAGTTTGTGGCGGTGAGTGCAGCCCTGAGACAAGTATGGTTCCAGCAGGGTGGCTGGCACACAGGGACCATGGAAGGGGCTGGTACCACTCCGACTTCGTTTTGTGCTCCTCTGCCACTGCCCAGGGTGGGGACATAAGGGACTTCCAACGTGGAAGTTGCATTTAGGTTGGAGAGTTGGGGCCATAGTGGAGCCATGTTTTGAACTCTGAGGATCTGGGCACTTGGAGCAATGGTGGCTAGGCTCAGGTACAAAGGACACGTGGGGTTAGGGATGGCCTTTGCAGATGCTCCAGGGAGTTCCAAGGACATCCAAGGGCTTCCATGAGGAAGGCATGGGGGAGCCCCAGTGTTGGCACAACCCTTCACAAGTCTCTCCCAGCAGGCTGACCTCCTCCTCCTCTCCAGCAGTGAACCCCATGGGTTATGCTACATAGAGACTGCAGAGCTGGATGGGTAGGTGTCCCTCCTTGCCTTGGGGGGCCAGGGAGGGCAAGAGCTGGGAGTGAGAGTGGGCTGCAGGCAGGGCAGGAGCTGCTGGGCAGCACTTGCAAAGGCTCTCCCTGCCAGGCTGTCTCTAACCCACATGTGGTGCCTTCCTGCCTGCAGAGAGACCAACATGAAGGTGCGTCAGGCCATCCCCGTCACCGCGGAGCTGGGGGACACCAGCCAGCTGGCTCGCTTTGATGGTGAGTGCCTGTGCCCAGCCCTCTGCCACGGGGCAGCCCCCACGTTCCTTCCTCTGTCACCCTTGGTAGACAAGGACCAGCCACGTGGCACTGTCATTCTGGCTCGAAGCGGATCTCTGGGGAGCCAGGGATGGTGCTGGGAGCACTGGGATGGAGCTGGCCCTATGGAGAAGGCAAGTCCCAACTGAGCCGTACTGTGCACCCAGGTGAGGTGATCTGTGAACCCCCCAACAACAAGCTGGACAAGTTTGGTGGGACACTGTACTGGAACGAGAACAAGTACCCCCTGAGCAACCAGAACATGCTGCTGCGGGGCTGCGTCCTGCGCAACACTGAGTGGTGCTTTGGCCTCGTCATCTTTGCAGGTGGGCTGAGGCAGCAGCTGCTGCTGTGCTGCACACAGGGGAGGGAAAGACACCTCCTGATGCCTTCCTGCTCCCCAGGACCTGACACAAAACTGATGCAGAACAGCGGCCGGACCAAATTTAAGCGGACAAGCATCGACCGGCTGATGAACACGCTGGTGCTCTGGGTATGCAGCAGGGAGATCCTGGGAGCCCTGGCTCTGACCCAGTCAGGGCTCTGATGTACTGTCCTGTCCCCAGATCTTTGGGTTCCTGGTATGCATGGGAGTGATCCTGGCCATTGGCAATGCCATCTGGGAGCACGAGGTGGGCGTCTGCTTCCAGATCTACTTGCCCTGGGACGAGGGGGTGCACAGTGCCTTCTTCTCTGGCTTCCTCTCCTTCTGGTCCTACATCATCATCCTCAACACTGTGGTGCCCATCTCGCTCTATGTGAGGTAGGGCAGGGGGCAGAGGGGCTGGGCAGGGGGTGTATGAGAAATTAGGGGTGCCCTCTGGGGAGGGAAGACAGGGATGGAAATCCACAAGCAGAACAGTGTGTTCTGTGGGTGGGTGTGGGCTACTGTCTTGGTGACAGGCCATGTCTGCCTTCAGGGACACCCCAAGACCTGAGGACCCCACAGGTCCCTCAGAGCCCCCCCGGCTGTGTGTGTCTGGCTGCTCGTCTCTCCCTGCCCTGGCTGCACGCTGGCTATTTTGCTCTGCCCTCCTGCAGCTCCCAGGCTCCTGCACTGTCCCCTTCTCTCTCTCTTTTAATTTCTCTCTCTTTTCGTTCCCCAGCATGGGTTCTGTCACCCTTAGCCCCGAGGTAAGAATGTGTCACCTCCACCCCTCCCACTCATTGCTGTCTGCCCTGTGGGCTTGGGAGGGGTTCAGGGTTTGTAGGTGTGTGAGATGCCTGGGGAGCCCCATGGGCTTCCCTCTGGGTGCCTTGCCTTGGTCCCCAGCCCTGGCTTAGCGGTGGCTGTCAGCAGGAATGGGTTGCAGGCCAGCCCCTGGGAAGGGTGTGGGAGCTAGAAAGCTGTGGGGGACACCCGGGGTGCTGGAGTGCCCAGGGTACTGAGGGTCTGGGGTGGGCATGTGTCTGCCTGTCGCTGGCTCAGCAGAGCGTGCTGCCCTGCCCCAGTGACACCAGCCATCCTCCCTGCAGCGTTGAGGTGATCCGGCTTGGGCACAGCTACTTCATCAACTGGGACAAGAAGATGTACTGTGCCAAGCGCCGGACGCCGGCCGAAGCCCGCACCACCACCCTCAACGAGGAGCTGGGGCAGGTGGAGTACATCTTCTCTGACAAGACTGGCACCCTCACCCAGAATATCATGGTCTTCAGCAAGTGCTCTGTGAACGGGCACAGCTATGGTGAGCACCAGATACCAGAGCCAGGCTGGGGCTCCCCACCTGCGTTTGGGGCAGTCAGGGGACAGGGGGGCTTAGCGAGAGCATTGTGGGGCAGCAGCAGCTGCCATGGTGTTGGTGTTGGGTCTCTGTCATAGTTAACTCCATACCCTGTTTTGCAGGTGATGTGCAGGACATGCTGGGTCACAAGGCAGAGCTGGGAGAGGTAAGGGTGCTGTCAGTGTGGTACCTGCCCATGCTAAGTGCCATGGGGGGTAACCCCAATTTTGCCCCTGCAGAGGCCAGAGCCAGTAGACTTCTCCTTCAACCCACTGGCGGACCCACGGTTCCAGTTCTGGGACCCCAGCCTGCTGGAAGCTGTCAAGCTGGGAGACCTCCACGTGCACGAGTTCTTCCGCCTGCTCTCGCTCTGTCACACCGTCATGTCCGAGGAGAAGAGTGAAGGTAGGCGTGGGGCAGGATCTGTCCCTGTGGGTCACAAGACACTGTCACTGTCACTGACCCCCATGCTGTCCACAGGGGAGCTGTTGTACAAGGCACAGTCCCCAGATGAGGGAGCGCTGGTCACGGCTGCCAGAAACTTTGGCTTTGTGTTCCGGTCCCGCACACCCAAGACCATCACAGTGCAGGAGCTGGGTCAGGCCATCACCTACCAGCTGCTGGCCATCCTGGACTTCAACAACATCCGCAAGCGAATGTCTGTCATCGGTGCGGTCCTGGGCACGGCACGGGGGCTGGGAGGGCCACGTGGGCTCATTGTGGTGTGCTGGGGGACCAGTCCAACGCTGTGGAGGCATCAGCAGGTTGGCGGCTGGGGGTCAGAGCGGGACCTGCTCCTGCACCCCTGAGCCAGGCATCTTTTCCCCTCCTCCCTGCAGTCCGCAGCCCTGAGGGCAAGATCCGGCTGTACTGCAAAGGTGCTGACACCATCCTGCTGGAGCGGCTGCACCCCTTCAACCAGGACCTGACCAGCGTCACCACCGACCACCTCAATGTGCGTAGGGCAGGGTCCTGCAGGCAGCGTGGGGAGGAAAGAGTGGCTGCCCAGGAGCCTGAGCTGGGCTTGTGCCCTGTCCTAGGAGCACCGCTGGGGTCTGGGGACACCATCAGGGTCTCCAGCACACCCAGCTCTGACTGCTTGCAGGAGTACGCTGGTGAGGGGCTGCGGACGCTGGTGCTGGCTTACAAAGACCTGGAGGAGAGCTACTACAAGGACTGGTCCGAGCGGCTGCATCGAGCTGGCAGTGCCCCTGAGGCCCGTGAGGATCACCTGGCTCGGCTCTACGATGAGGTGGAGCATGATATGATGGTAGGTGGGCTGGAGGCTGAGGCTGGTGGTGGCTGGGGGCAGCCCCTGCTGACCTCCCACCCGTTTGGGTCCCCAAGCTGCTTGGAGCCACAGCCATCGAGGACAAACTGCAGCAGGGGGTCCCCGAAACCATTGCCATCCTGACACTGGCCAACATCAAGATCTGGGTGCTGACAGGGGACAAGCAGGGTGAGGCGTGGCTGAGGTAGTGGCTGGAGATGAGAATATTTGTGGGCTGGATTCCACCTGCCTGGGATCCCTACTGCTCTCTCCTGAATGGACTCTGGCTCAGCCCTTGATTTTCTATCCTCAGAAACAGCTGTGAACATCGGCTACTCCTGCAAGATGCTGACAGATGACATGACAGAGGTGTTTGTGGTCACAGGCCACACTGTGCTGGAGGTGCGAGAGGAGCTAAGGTGAGGGTTGGGGGGCAGAGGTCACAGAACCAGTGCCAGCGTGGGGCACAGCTGCAGCTGGGGGAGCTGGAGCTATGGAAGAGCCCTGAGATGGAACCCTGTGCCCTCTCTCTCCTCAGGAAAGCCCGGGAGAAGATGATGGATGCATCACGTTCTGTGTGCAATGGCTTCTCCTACCAGGAGAAACTCTCCTCCAAGCTTACCTCTGTGCTGGAAGCCATTGCAGGCGAATACGCCCTGGTCATCAACGGGCACAGCCTGGTAGGGCCCTGGCAGTGCCAGGCAGGACGAGGCCCTGTGCCTGACCGTGTACCATGATCCCAGCTGTCCCTTGCTCTCCTTGCAGGCCCATGCACTGGAGGCAGACATGGAGGTGGAATTCCTGGAGACAGCGTGTGCCTGCAAGGCTGTTATCTGCTGCCGTGTCACACCCCTGCAGAAAGCCCAGGTGGTGGAGCTGGTGAAGAAGTACAAGAAAGCCGTCACTTTGGCCATTGGGGATGGGGCCAACGATGTCAGCATGATCAAGAGTAAGGCCTGGGATCTGGGGGACCACAGGAGAAGACAGGCCACCCCCGTGCACCATCCTGGGGCCTGTGGGAGCTTCTGTCCTCACCCTTCTGTGCCCCACAGGAACAAAGTGCCTGTGCTGGGGGTGCTGCTCTCCCCCCTGTGCTCCTGGCAGCCCTCTCTTTACGTATCTCTCCTTCCCTCCACAGCTGCCCACATTGGGGTGGGCATCAGTGGGCAGGAAGGCATCCAGGCCGTGCTGGCCTCCGACTACTCCTTCTCCCAGTTCAAGTTCCTCCAGCGCCTGCTCCTGGTGCATGGGCGCTGGTCTTACCTGCGCATGTGCAAGTTTCTTTGCTACTTCTTCTATAAGAACTTCGCCTTCACCATGGTCCACTTCTGGTTTGGCTTCTTCTGCGGCTTCTCAGCACAGGTGGGTTGGTGGCTTTTCTCACTGGGAGCTGGGGAGGGTTTTCCTGCAGGGCTCCTCGGCTCTGAAGTGTGTTCAGGTCCATGGACTCCCTGTGGGGACTCATCCTGAGCCAGGACACAGCCTGGCATCCAGCATGCAGTGTGTGAGGAGCCTGAGGTCAGGGTGGGCAGTCCTGGGGGGCTGAAGACAGCTCTCCTGTCCCTGCAGCTGTGGGCACAGGGACTCGGGGGCTGGCTGGGACACAGGGCGGGCAGGTCTTGTGCCCTGCTGAGTGCTCTATTCCACACAGACAGTGTATGACCAGTACTTCATCACGCTGTACAACATTGTCTACACGTCGCTGCCTGTGCTCGCCATGGGTGTCTTTGACCAGGTATGGCGGGGGGTAGTGAGGAGTCTGTACCCACCCTGTGGGAAGAAGGGCTGCCTGGGTGCCTGAGTCAGGCTGTCCTTGTCATTCCATGGGCTGTGGTGGAGCCTGCTCCTGCCCTTGGCTAAAGGGAGGTGCCCGTGCCCCCAGGATGTGCCAGAGCAGCGGAGCATGGAGTACCCCAAACTCTACGAGCCTGGGCAGCTGAACCTGCTCTTCAACAAGCGGGAGTTCTTCATCTGCATTGCCCAGGGCATCTACACCTCCATCCTCATGTTTTTCATCCCCTACGGTGTCTTTGCTGATGCCACCCGTGATGACGGTGCCCAGCTGGCCGACTACCAGTCCTTCGCCGTCACTGTCGCCACCTCCCTCGTGATCGTTGTCAGTGTGCAGGTGGGGATGTGGCTACTCGGCCCCAGACCCTCGGGGCACCTCAGGCATTCCCTGAGCCCTGTCTCTTCCTGCATTCCCCCCACTAGATCGGGTTAGACACAGGATTCTGGACAGCCATCAACCACTTCTTCATCTGGGGCAGCCTGGCCGCCTACTTCGCCATCCTCTTCACCATGCACAGCGACGGCCTCTTCCGGATGTTCCCCAACCAGTTCCGCTTTGTGGGTGAGTCCCTGTGTGCCCTGTGCTCCCCACCCCAGCAGGGTGCTGCCTTGGCCTAGCCCTCAGCGGGTTCATTCTTTTCCCCAGGTAACGCGCAGAACACGCTGGCCCAGCCCACGGTCTGGCTGACCATCGCCCTCACCGCCGTAGTTTGTATCGTGCCCGTTGTGGCCTTTCGCTTCCTTAAGCTGGACCTGAAACCCGAGCTCTCTGATACGGTGAGAGCGCGTGGCTGTAGGAGCGGTCACAGGGCCCCAGCCCTGAGGAGAGGTGGTTCCCCAGGGCCCTGACCCTGCCCTGTGTCCCCAGGTGCGCTACACTCAGCTGGTACGGAAGAAGCAGAAGACGCAGCACCGGTGCATGCGGCACGCAGGGCGTGCGGGCTCACGCCGCTCTGGCTACGCCTTCTCCCACCAGGAGGGTTTTGGGGAGCTCATCATGTCTGGCAAGAACATGCGGCTTAGCTCCTTGGCGCTCTCCAGCTTTGCCCCCCGCCCCAGCGCCAGCTGGATTGACACTCTGCGGAAGAAGAAGGGCTGCGAGGGCAGCAGTGCTGGCAGCCCCGGTGGCGCAGCCGACAAGACTCTCAGGGTGTGAGGCTGGAGGGGGTCACATCCCCTCCTATGCAGCTGGGGGCTCCCCTCCTCTGCCCTGGCCCTGGGGAGGGCAAAGCCCCTTGTCAGTGGGGTCCCATGGTAGGAGCAGAGGTGATGTGGGGGCCAGTGCTGAGGTTTGGAGGAGTCTGGACTGTCGCCTTCTAGCCAAAAAATACACCCGGGGAGGGTGGATGGATGGATGGTTGGATGGATGGATGATGGATGGATGGATGGATGGATGGATGGATGGATGGATGGATGTCATCATATCAGCCCCCCCCACCCCCCGCTCACTCCTCCATCAGTATTCAATTCCACTGAGTGCAGACGCCCCATCGCACATGAATGTATCGTACCAGAGGTGCAGGGCTGTGGGAGGACTGTGGCCTCTCCCTGGCCTTCACCCACGTGTCTTTTTTTTATATAAACAAAAAAAGAAAAAAAAAGGAAAAAAATACCCCCCCTTAAAAAAAAAGAAAAGCAACCAAAACAAACAAACAAAAAAGGTAAGGGAAAAACCCTCTGAGTTTACAGAGCGATTCATTTCTTGGCTGGGTACAGGGAGACGGGGGGAGGAAGGTCACCCTCCTTGTCCCCCTGCCTCAGTTCCCCAGGACGGTGGGTGCTGGCTCGGAAAGGGGAAGTGTTCTGTGCCACAGGGAGGCTGGGGTTTGGCGGCTGCCGTGATTCACTCCCACGCGTGGTCTTGCGCAACGCTCGGCCTCTGCTTCCTCCCTGATCCTCCTCCTCTCCAGCCTTGAGGGACTGAGCGCTGCTGAAGTGTGGGTGGGCAGTGGGGGACCCTGGGGGGTCTCTGGGCTGTTGGGGTCCCAGGGACGCGATACCAAAGAGGAGCTTGTTAAGACGGGTGTTGGCGAGGGCTGGAGGGGATTTGGGGGGTTTTGGGGTTGTTTTGGTGGAGGGGCCACGGATAGAGGTAGGCTATGGCAGGTTTCTGTCTGGCGGGATGGTATCATTTTATGATTCTTGAGGCGAAAAAAAACCCAAAACAACAACAAACCAACAACCCAAAACAGCTTTTTTTTTAAATTTATTTAAAAAAAGAAAATAATCTGAGCAGATCCCGCCGTGTCCTGTACGCGGGGCAGAGCAGCGGGGAGGGGGCGGTGTCGGCCCGCCCGGCCCCGGGCGCACGTGCCGCCCCGCCCCCGCCCGCTTTCACAACCGCGGCCGCCGCCGATGTTTTCCTACCCGGGACTGGGCGCATGGCGCGGCCGCCGGGGCCGCTTCTCCTTCTCCTCCCTCTCCGCTTCTTCCTCCACCTCGCCGCCGGGCGGCCCTGCGGCCCCGCCGGTGAGTGCGGCCGGCACCGGGCAGGGCGGGAGCGGGGGTGGCCCTGAGCCTCTGTCCGTACCTGGGCCTCGTGGGTCCGGGCTCGGCGAGGGGACACATGCGGCTCCGTGCCTGCCCCAGGGGAGCTCAGCCGGGCCCGGGGAGGGGGGCGGCTGGTGGTACGGCACCCCTGGGGGCTGGGGCTGGGTGCTGTGTCCTGGGTGCTGTGTCCCGGTGCTGTGTCCCGGGCACTGTGTCCCGGTGCTGTGTCCCGGTGCTGTGTCCTGGTGCTGTGTCCCGGGTGCTGTGTTCCGGGTGCTGTGTCCCGTCCCGGGTGCTGTGTCGTGCCCCGGTGCTGTGTCCCGTCCCGAGTGCCCCGGTGCTGTGTCCTGTCCCGAGCACTGTGTCCCGGTGCTGTGTCCCGGGCACTGTGTCCCGGTGCTGTGTCCCGTCCCGGGTGCTGTGTCCCGGTGCTGTGTCCCGGTGGTGTCCCGTCCCGGGCGCTGTGTCCCGCGGGCTGTGTCCTGTCCCGGTGCTGTGTCCCGGCTGCTGGTGGGTGCTGCCTGCGTTCCCAGCAGCAGGAGCCGAAGGGAACAGCAAGTTCACGCTGGCCGCTGACCTTTGGAGGGAGCCGGGAGCGCTGCCCAGGCCTCACCCGGGCTGCCGGCCAGCGCAGTCGCTTAACCCCTCTGGCACTGGACTGACCCCCACCCAGGGACTCCCGGGACCACCGGTCCCAGTGTGCCACCTTCCTTGAGCTGTGCTCCCTGCCAGCAGACCCCTCCACACCGTGAGGAGCCGCTGCCACTCTCCAGCTCAGTGCCCTGACCCCCAGCAGTCACCGGACATGGAGAGCAGATGATCGGGTGCCTTCCATCTCCAGGGCCACCCATCGGGCCTGGGGTCTCATCTTCATCGCCTGGTCCCCTCTTGTTCCTCAGGACTGCCGCGGGACACGGTGTTGGGCCACCTGGGAGCCAACATCACGTTGACCTGCCAGGACGAGGTGCCTGCAAATGCCACGGTGTTGTGGCAGGTGGAGGAGCAGGGGGCAGAGGGGAGCTGGGGACGACAGCTGGCAGAGGGAAACACGCTGCTCCTGCGGCGGCTGCGCTACGAGGACTCTGGGCACTACAGCTGCTCCGTGGGGAGCCACCTGCTGCGCTCCCTGCGGCTGCTGGTGGCAGGTGGGTCCACGCTGGGGTGGGAATGTCCCTCGCAGCATTGCCTGTGATGGCCCCTGTCCCCCAGCACCTCCCTGCCTTGCAGAGCCCCCTGAAACTCCCCAGGTCTTCTGCTACCGGCGGAGCCACGACAAGGATGTCCTGTGTGAGTGGCCACAGCAGAAGAAGCCATCCCCAGGGACACGGGCCATGCTCTGGGTGAAGCGGAGGTGAGTGCTGTCACTGCATCCACCATGGGCTGGGACCCCAATAGGACAGAACATGTCCCTATCCATGGACCCTTTCCCTGGTGCCATCTGGGACCCCATGGCTCAGGCTGCTTGCCTCCCTGCAGACCCCTTCCCTAGCAGCTATGGAGAGCTGGGAGTCCACAGCACAGGATGTGTTCCTTCCCCATGGCCCCATTGTCCAGTGCTGCCTGGGACCCCATGGCACAGAATGTATCCCTCCCCACAGACCCTTTTTCCGACACTGCTGGGGACCCCACAGCATAGGACATGTCCCCCACGGCTGCCCTGTGCCTAGAGCATGCTGCAGCCCCCCACTGAGCTGTGACCTCGCAGGTTTGCAGCTGAGAATGCCACAGAGCAGCGGTGCCGCTACTTCTCCAAGGCACGGAAGTTCGTTTGCCGGCTGAAGGTGCCACCTGGCACTGATGATACCAAACCCCTGGTGGTGTCCACGTGCGTCAGCAACAGCGCCGGTGGCTCGGCCGGCAAAGACAAGATCATCACCCTCAGCGGTGTCCGTGAGTGCTGCCCGTTGCTGGGAGCTGGGGTGGCCGAGGGTGCAGTGCGAGGCCCTGAGCCCCCGCTTCCCCAGCAGTGAAGCCAGACCCCCCGGTCAATGTCACGGTGGAGGCTCTGGAGAAGGCGCCGCAGCGGCTGCAGGTGAACTGGTCCTACCCCCCCTCCTGGGACCCCCGTTTCTACTGGCTCCGCTTCCAGGTCCGCTACCGCCCCGAGCCTGCCCCGACCTTCATGGAGGTGAGACCCCGCCTGCTGGCATGCTGCTTGTCCCTAGCCAGACTGTCCCCAGCGCTGTGTCCCCTCCAGGTGGATCAGGTGACAACAACTTGGCTCGACATCCGTGACGCGTGGCGCGGGATGAGGCACGTGGTGCAGGTCAGGGCGAAGGATGAGTTCGGCCATGGCACGTGGAGCGAGTGGAGCCAGGAGGCCGTGGGTACCCCCTGGACAGGTAGGAGGGGAACGTGGGGCCCTGAGGCTGGGGGCTCAGCATGGGCTCTCCCAGTCTCATACTCACCCCTCACTCTGCAGACCCTTGGGACCTCACCTCTGAAATGGAGCCTTTCAGCTCACAGGTAACAATGGTCTGAGCATCACACACTCCTCAAGGGGTCTCCTGTCCCCATGTGGGACACGGGGACACCAGGGCATGAGGGCTGACCTGTCCCATTGTGCCCCCCACCTTTTGCAGGTCCCCACAGAGGATGGCGCCTATGGGGTGACACTGCCCCCCAACCTCTTCGGGGAGGATGATACTAATGGTGCTCGTGGTGAGGAAGGATTCCTGCACTGGGGCTGGGGGGCAGGGACACCCAGGTCCCTTATCCTCACAATGAGCCCACCCATTCTCTCTCTGTCAGGGTCTGTCATGGAATCCAGCACCCAGCCTGTGGCATCCCCCTATGCCTTCCTGGTCACCGGGGGCAGTCTGCTCCTTGGCATCGCCCTGTTTGTTGGCATTGTGGTGAGGTGAGTGCCAGGGGGGCTGGTCCAGGGGGCTTGTGTCTGCCCCCTCCCTAACCTGGAGCTGCTCTTCTCCCCTGCAGGTACAGGCAGATGTGGTGGACGAGTGGGCAGGAGACGACCAAGCCAGAGGGCGAGGGGCAGCACATGCTGGTCCCTCTAAGCTTACTTCCACCCACACTCAGTGATACCCCTCTGCTCTCACACCCTGCCCCCTCAGCCCCTGGAGTGCTCCACACAACTCAGGCAGATTATTCCTCCTCAGGGCAGTAGCCAGGGGCTGAATATGCTGGCAGGTGTCTGGGGGTTGGATGGGGGGGGTCCCAGGGCTTTGATGTAGCTATGGGAGCAGTTCTCACCCCCACTACCTGGTGGCTCTGTGGCTGGGACAAGCCTCTGAGGAGGAGAATCAATGCCATCCCCCATGGGGAAGCAGCTGGGAAAAACTCAAACGGAGTCCTGGGGGCACCTTCAACACCATGGCCAAGCTGGGATGGCCAGGAGTGACAGCGCTGGAAGCATGGCTGCACCAGAGCTTGGGAGCTGGCCCAGGACCGGGTCTGGGGTCCCGCAGGGAAGGGCCTGATCCCTACAGTGCCACGGGGGTCGGGGAGGGAGGGCCTGGCTGGATCAGCCCCATACCTCTGCTCCTTTTTAAAGCATATGTTGGAGAAACAGGACAATGTGGCTCAAATAAATGCTTTGGATTTATACTGGAGTGGCTGCTGGGAGGAATGGGGTAGCAGAGGGGTCGCTGCAGCCCCCCCATTGCTTGGCACTGGCTCCAGTGGGGGTTGCAGCCCCACTTCATTCACCCCCTCCCTTTCTGTACTCCAACTATGCCCCCCACCATGTACCCCAGGCTGTGCTCTGTGGTTCACTGGTGCCTCCCAGGCCGTACCCCCTGTGCTGTGCATGCCTTCCTGCCACAGCCCCCTGCCCTGCACCCCCAGCCGTGCCTCCTCT
This sequence comes from Pyrgilauda ruficollis, assembly GCF_017590135.1. NCBI lineage: Eukaryota > Metazoa > Chordata > Aves > Passeriformes > Passeridae > Pyrgilauda > Pyrgilauda ruficollis. Next base: position 138,616 of record NW_024517540.1, on the reverse strand, counting down.
GTCCTGCACTGCCCACCCCGTGCTGGGTTGTGCAACACCCCGGGGAGCTGCAGCTGCACCCGGGCAGGAAACCACAGGTCGAGGGAAGAGGGTGCTCAGGCACCCTGGAGACAGTGTTCCTCTTCCCTTCTGCTGGGCCCCTGCTATAAAAAGCCTGGCAGGATGCAGATGTGCTGTTGGGGGAGCCCCAGTACCCCTGGCCCCCAAAACTGGTGATTGCCAGCACGAGGCCCATCCCAGACCCCCAGGACCACTGCTCCCTCTCAGCCAACAAGTTTATTTTACTAGATCATTACACATCCCAGTCTCACTGCGTGCCCCCAGCTCGGGCACGTGGGCAGCCCCGTGACAAGTCGGTTCTGGCACAGGGTGGTCAGGACTTGTCCCAGCAAAAGGGACAAATCCAGCCCTGCTGGAGTCCAGGAGCGGGGTCCCTTCAGGACTGGAGACATGACAGGGGTTCTCTCACTGGACCCTTCCCGTGGTACGTGCCCCCATCGCTGTCTCATGCCACAGGGGTGGGGGTCGCAGACCACTCGGGGGCGGCACCGGCCGACGCTAATGCAGCTTGCAGTGGACGGGGTGCAGCAGGGCCATGTGCTCAGCCCCCTTGAAGGGCAGCTTCTCAGTGGAGTAGTAGTGCACGACTTCAGGGATGCTGGCGAAGACGCCGCTGGCCTGGCTGAGCGTGTACTTGTTGTCCTTGGTCTGGGCCACGATGATGTGGACGCAGCCCTGGCTGGTCCTGGCGGCCAGCAGGCATCAGTGCTGCCGCCAGCCCCCCGGCGCCCGCCTGCCCCGCGGCCGTATCCACCCCTGTTTGTTCCCGTCCCGCTCTGATTGTTTCGGCTCCAGGGGCTGCACTTCCTCAGGAAGGAAACGCCGCTGGCGCTCCCGACAATGTGCCGGGGAGGGGGACACGCCGTACCCCCCCTCCGCCCCAGCTTCGCACCAGGATACCTGGGTCCCCCCGCGGCTCGGGGGGCGCCCTCCCTCGGGAAAGGGGTGCTTCCTCCCCATCGGGGTTTTTGGCGTGAACAACCCGGGGGAGCTCCCGCCGAAGCAGCGCCCCAGAGTGGGGAATCACCCGATCTCAGGGTGGGAACCCCCGGGACCCCCCAGTTCTGTGGCCACCCCGACACTCACTTGAGCGCGATGGAGTACTTGCCGCTGCCCGTCTCGCTGGTGCGCACCAGGTAGCCGGCCTCCCGGCACGGCTGCAGCCGGCTCTCGGCCTCAGCCCGCGTGATGGCCCCGTGGAACCAGCTGCGGGGCGCAGGGAGGGCCGTGAGCCGTGCCAAACATGCGGCACCCCATCCCTCCTCGCCCCGCTCCCCACGCGTGGATCGGCCTCGCTACTCACGGCTGTTTCTCCAGGGCCAGGGCGGGGTCCACCCGCTCCCCCTCGCTGTGCTCGGTGCCCGCCGGCTTCAGCATCTTGGGGGTCCAGCTCTTCTGGCGGAGATGCTGCCGCAGCGTCTCCTCCTTAGGACGCTCCGAGCCCTCAAACTGGACTGGGAGGGACAAGATGTGAGCCCCCAAAGCCCCACCTCCACTTTTGATCCCCATCCCTATCTCCATCCCCGTCCCCAGCACCTCCCCCATTGCCAGTCCTTCTCCCACCATGTGTCTGAGCCCATCTGGTCAAACACCCCACCATGAGAAGGGACGTCTTCAGTTACATCAGGTTGTTCAGAGCCCCATCCAACCTGACCTGGCAGGCACCACCTCTCTGAGCAGCCTGTGCCAGTGCCTTGCCACCCTCAGCCCAAGAAAATTCTTGCATCTAAAGCGTCCCTTATAGTTAAAACCCATTGCACCTTGTCCTCTTGTGACAAGCCCTGCTAGAAAGGCTGCCCCCATCCCTGTCCGTGTTGCCACCCCCATTCCCATCCCACGTCAGTCCCTTCCCCCCATCCTCACTCCCATCCTGTCCCTGTCCCCTACCTGACAGTGCTTTGACAATCTGCTCCTTCTTCCACTCCCAGGGCTGCTCATACTCCCCCGCTGGGCGCTCGTCATTCTCGGGCAGGCGCCCATCACCAGCCCTCACCCTGCGCTCTGGGGTCCCCCCGGCCACCCCCTCCCCAGGCTCATAAGGGGTGTCATAGAGCTGTGGCCCCTTCCCTGCCAGCTCCTTGCCCCCCAGCCTCTTGGCAAGATCCAACTTGGCACCCCCCTCCCCAGGCTCTCCAGGGCCGTCTAGCAGCAGGATGGCTTTGACCAGGGGATCCTTGGAGCCACGACGACGGATTTCTGTGGGGAAGAGGGATGGTGGGTCAGGGATGGGTCTGTGTGTCCCCTGAGACCCCTCAGTCCCACTACCAGTCCTCGGTGAGGGATGTGCTGGGGACTCCATGCCGGCAACGCCCCGCTGGGAGCCAGCTCGGGAGGAGCTGGAGCAGGAAGGGGCCCATCCTCATGGCGCCTGCTCTGCTGTCCAGCCCTGGGGCTGCTGGCGCCACAGACACAGCCCCACGCCAGTGGGGCCAGCTGGGCTCCATGGCAGCAGGATGCTACACCCCAAGCTGGAGCTCCGCTGTGCGGGAGGCCGCCCCAGGGGCTCGCCCCTCCCAGCCCCCTGCTTCTCCCCACGGCGCCAGTCCTTGCCGAACAGCCTGGGCTGCCCCGTACGGAAAAAAAAATCAGCAGCAAATCTTTTATTTCCAGCTTCCGGCCCAGTCAGTTCCTGTTGTTGTGGCCAGCTGGACGGTCGCCACGCCAGCCGGGGTGTCGCTGGCTGGGGTGCACGTCCACTGGGAACTCTTGGGGGGTGGTACCCTGGGATGACTGGGGGGCATCGAGGGCTTTGCAGTGGCCACATGTGCCCGTCGGGTGATGGCAGCAGGTCACGGACACGGCTGAGGGGCCGGCCAGCACGGGTCAGTGTCCGGCCTTGCTCCCGCTCCTTATCTGGCCCTGCGCAGCCGCAGGAAGCGGCAAGCGGCTTTCCTGTTCCCGGAGCCTCCTGCGCCGGGTGGCTCCGAGGGCAGCCACAGACTCCCGGCTGGGGAGTGGTGCCAGCTGTGCTGCTGTGGCATGGCTCAACGTGGCACATACCTGTGATCATCTGCTGGGCATCGTAGGGCTCCATGTACCCGTCGTTCTCCCCCAGGCGCTCAGCATCCCGCTGCCCCTTGGTCCGTTTGGCATCGTAAGGGTCTGCGTAATCCTCCAGGATGATGACCTGGGCAGAGAACAGGCATTTCTGGCTTCAGGGGGCCGTGGGGACCCCGGCAGGAGAGCCAGGCAAGGAATAGGCACACTGGGGTCCCCAGGGAAGGACGGCAGCTTATCTGGGGTAAATGGAGCCGTGCCACAACCCCAGATGCACCCAGTGGCACATTTGAGTGGGGGCAGTCCAGACCATGCCTACGCCCCTCAGTGATGGTGAGGAGCCTGGGGGGAGCTCTGGGACTCTTCTGGGTGACAGCAATCCTGCTGACTGGCTCCCAGTCCTCCCAAGGCTGTGCAGGGGTGAAAGACCAGCTTCCCAGAAAAGCTTTACATCAGCCTTTGTTTAACCAGCAGATGAGCTCTGGGGTCAGGTTGGCTATGATGAGGATGCCCGACGACCCCCCCAGCCCCGAATGGGTGATGAAGGGCAGCTGGGATGAAGGCAGCTTTGAAGGAATTTAAAGGCAGTGCAGCCGGGCAGGATAAAAGGATGAAGTCAGCCAGGCTAATGAGTCGGAGACCAAAGCAGTTAAAGCCGCCAGCGCTTCGCGCTCCCCACATCTCCCCTCTGCCCCCGGCTCCCAGTCCCTGCCTTACCGTCTCTGTCTTGGGGGGCTTCCCCTTGTCCTGCTCGGGGGCAGGCAGGCCGGCAGGCAGGGGTCCGGGGTGCCCCTTCCCGTTCTTCTCGGAAGCCTCCACCTTGATGAGGCGGTTGATGTAGGTTTTGGAGGGTCCCTCCGGTGTGCCTCCCTCCACTCGAGAATTCTTCCGCATCTTCCCGGTGGCAGCCTGGAGTAGACCCTGCAGGTTGTCCCGTGACAGCCGGCTGCCCCCTTCCTTGCCACCCCCAGCCGCCCGGCAGCCCCCCAGCTCAGCGGTTGAATTCTTGCGGCTCTTCCCGAGGCTCCCGCTTCCCGGCCGAGCCTTCTCTGACACCGTCTTCAGGTTGGATGGGAACTCCTTGAACCACTTGGCCGCCATGGAGCTGGGGAGACGCCGGGTCCCGCAGCCCCCCCGGGGCTCCGCGACACCCCACGGCTGCCCCGCCGGCTCGGAGTCGACTCAGCCGGGGGGCGCTGGGCAGCCCGGCTGCCCCCAGCCCTGGGAACGGGATCCTCTGCGGACTGGGGCCAGCCCGGGAGCGGGGATGCGGGCCGGGGGACCGGGGCCTTCGTGGGGGGCTCCAGGCGTCCTCGGCCCCGGCGGGGACAGCTGGTGGGTCCCCAGGGGTGCCGGCTCCTGCGGCCCGGGGAGGGAACCGCGTGCCCTCGGAGGTCCCTGGCCCCGGGGAAGGGTCTCGGAGGGGGCCGGCGTATCCGCTCCAGCAATGGGATGAGTCGGGGGGTCTCGCCGGCTGTCGGAGGAGTCCGGCCGGGGCAGTCCCGGGGAGGTTCCAGGGGTCCGCTGCCCCTGGGGACGGGGCCCGGGGGGGTCTCTCCGAGCTCCGGAGGTCCCGGCCGGGAACGGGCAGCCGGGGGGTCCCGTCGCGGCTCCTCGGCAGGGCCCGTCTCCGGGGGCAGAGGGGCTTCGGAGAGGGGTCAGGCCGGCCCGGGGGGCCCCATGCGGCTGCGACGGGATGGGCCGGGGCCGGGCCGGGCCGGGGCCGGAGGGGGCGGCGGGGCCGGAGGGGGCGGCAGGCCGACGCTCCCCGCCCAGATCCGGAGGGGCGGCCCCGGGGAACGGCGCGGGCAGGCGGCCGCGGCCCCGGCGGGCCCGGGGGGCCGTGGGAAGCTTCGGTGGGGGTCCGGTCCCGCCGGGGCTGAGACCCCCCGTGACCCTGCCTGCCTGATGGGACCACCGTACACACGGCCCCGGACGGACCGTACGAGAGGACCCCGCGCAGAGACTCCAGGGCAGCACAGGACAGCACAGACCAGCGTGCCTGGGCCCCTCCAGAGACCCTGGGCACGGACCCTGAGGGTTGAGCCTGGGCATGGCTCTGCTCGCTATGGATGGGACTGCACAGCCCCGCCAGCCCCCTGTGCACAGCCGCCCTCACAGGGAGCCGGTGCACAGCCCGGCGGGGCACAGCGCTGTGTGCAGCCGGGGCACGCTCTGTGCCTCACACCACGCCAGCCAAGCTCTGTCTGGCCGTGCTGTCACCTTGCTGGAAGAGCGCGGCAGAGCCCAGTGGTTTGGGCTCCTGTCGGGCTGCAGTGCTGGGGGGCCCTTACAGCAACCTCTCCCCCTTTGCAACTGCACGGAAGAGGAGACGGATTTGTGGCAAAATTGCTCCCATAGCTCCAGGAGGGGAGTTTGTGCAGAGTACGGGCTCCTCTTCGGTACAGGGGGAGGTGCTGGGCGCTGGCAGCGCCGTAGGAAGTGATGGCAATTTCCTCGCGAGCGCGGCTGGGCAGGATGTGCCTCGCAGTGGTGCGATGCCGCTGGCAGGCTGCTGCTCAAACTGCCCATGGGATCTCACCTGGCTTCAGCTTTGCCTTTTTGAGGCCTAGGAAAATGCTACTTCCCCACCAGCAAACTCGGGTGCTGGCTCCTTTTCTTTACTTCAGAAGGCAGACTTCAGTCCCCCTCAGTTTTTATGGGGCCTCAACAGGACAGACACGCAGGCAGCACTGTCCTGGTCGCTTTGTGCTGCAGTGGTGTTCACACCAATGTGCCACATTTCTCCTTTGGGAAGACTTCCCTCGTCCTTGTTCTCTGCCAGCTCCCACAGGGGATGTGCCTTGCAGTGGTGCGATGCTGCTGGCAGGCTGCTGCCCGAACTGCCGATGGGATCTCACCTGGCTTCAGCTTTGCCTTTTTGAGGCCTAGGAAAATTCTACTTCCCCACCAGCAACTGCTTCCCACTCCCAGCACAGCCCCGGGAGTGCCTTTGGCAGTGGTGGCAGACGGCTCTGCACACCTGCTTCCCTGAGCCAGCCTGGGGGAAATGAAGGCCAAGCCCAGCTCAGAGTGGGATGGCTCCTCGCTGGGCAGGTGTGAACAGACAGGACTGGCAGATGGCCTGGGAGACACCTGCTCCTGCTTCACTTTCAGCCTCGATGCTTGTCAGGTCAGCATCCCAGTGACAGAGCATCCTGCAGGGCTCTCTTCAGTTCTGCTCTTCCCAGCCTGTAAAGCCACCATCACCTGGGAGTGTGTGCCATGAGCTCTCCCAACCAACTCAACATACCCAATCCCAACCCAACCCCACCACTGGGCTCAGCAGAGCAGTCCCTACTTCACCAAAGAGAAAGCCCCACAAGTGTTTTAAATCTTATTTAAACTCAGTTAACCTGCTACCTAGCAGGTTCCTGAGATAAAGGTGGAAACTGAGTGCAGCTACTTCTGCCCCCCCAGCCCCAGGTACCAGGAACAGGGTTGGAGAGGACCCAGAACCCCAGGAGGTGCTGGTCTGGGCTGGAGAACACAGGCCAGAGCTGCTCAGCTTCACAAATCCTCTGGTCCTTCAGCAAAGCACTCAAAATAGTCCCAAAGATGAGGCCAGAGCCACTCCTGCAGCTGTGAGTAATCCCTAACAGCATCTTTTTATTCCAAGGCTCTGAGCAGGACAGGGAAACAGCTGCTGAAGTAGATAATGGACTTCTGAGGCTCTTTGATTTTCTAATGACTTTTATTCAAACACAGTGAATTAATACGCATGGTTCCATCTTTGACACTAGTGCGTCACTTCTGTCCTCCAGACGAGGACGTGGCCCGAGTTAGAGGAGCTCCAACAGCCAAATCTCTTTCCAGCTGACTCAAAACAGGGCCGTGGGGATTCAGGGAAACAGGCCACAACTGCAGCAACCCCATCCACGGAGGGCTGGAGTACAAAGGCGAGCAGGAACAACAGCTTAAGGGGAGTAAAAGAAAACCCCATAGAACGGGGTGTTCACTGCTGGAACGGGTCCTGGCCAGGGAGGGGGGCAGGGGCAGGACAGAGCAGTGCCCATGCTCCACTCCCTGCAGAAGCTTGCAGCCACAGCACAGCAGGGATGGGGACAAGGGGCTCAGCCTCCATGCGTGGCTAGTGGGGAGAAACAGGACAAAGCTCAGGCCTCAGCTCATCTTACTGCTTGGCAAGAGGACAGGGAGAAGTGTGGGGTGGGAGCTGGCAGCCCTGGGATACACCCACAGACCCTTCCTCCACTGCAGGAGAGGACAGCCTCACAGATGTCCCCCTCTGTGCTTCGAGGTGCAAGTCTGCAGTTTATACAGAAAAGCTGGGTTTGCCCAGGGAAGATGGGGCAGAAACCCTGCTCCATTTGTGCCAAAAAAGAAAAGGGCTTTTCTTCTCCCAAGGCAATTGCATCAAGTCTTCCTGCAGGGCTTGGGCCCACCACAGCTCCACCGACTGCCTCACCCTGGGACCAGGGCTGCAGCAGGGTTTGCAGGGCACAACCCACCCAGCAGGAGCTTGGAAAAAATTAGTTAGACCAGCATTCTCAAATTAACAAACTGTAATTTTTCTCCAAAGATACATTTTCCATACACATCCATCATACACCGTAACAAAAAAAAGCAGTGTACATGAAATAAGAAAATAAATTAAATCCATAGCATAGGTAAGGAGGATGCTCTAGACTGGAGTAGAGTCAAAAGTTTCCAGCAATACAAGAGGCTCAAGAGTTTGTTTTAATAAGAATGCCTGCTAGCATGGGCCCAGCAAGTGTTCTGGGTCAGTCCAACTCCTTAAACAGTTATTTAGAGTTTTGAACAGCCAGTATTGTCCTGCAACAGGCAGAGCTATTACATCCTGGGAGAAAGCCAAGAGGCATCACTAAGATCCAAGTAGAGCATCCAGAAGATATTCAGATTGGTCCTGCAGCATCCACACTAGCCATCCTCCTTGGGTGGTGTATACCAGCCTGGAATGAGGAGAGATCTGTGAGGGAGGAAACTGCACCTGGAGAAGCTGTCAAAAACAGCCAAGTCCCACTTCTAAAGGGCCACATATTCCTGATTACTGGGAGGCTTTCCCTCTGGCTGACTTCCCAACACCACACAGGCAAACACAGAATCATTCAGGTTGAAAAAGACCTCTCAGACCATCAAGTCCAAGCCATCAGTGAGGTGCTGCCTCTAGTTACAGCCACCAGAGACCAGCACTGGGCAGCAGAGAGGGCAGCAGCACTCTGCAGCCACACTGTGTTACAGCAGCTGCCACTGCTGCTGTCACCTCTGCACCTAAGGCAGGATAAAACTCGAGTGGCTTGTCTGGGGAGCTCAAACAAGCAAGGGAAAATGCAGGCCCTCTCCCTCAGTCCTTACCATTCTTCTCATGGATCTGAACCAGGGACTTGTAGGACTGCTGTGCTCTTGTCAGGCTGTACTGGTTCTGCAAGGGAAGGCAAGGAGACCGTCAGTCCAGCAGGAACCTTGGGGAAGCTATCCCATGCACCTTCCCTGTGCAGCCAGACCTGGCTGTGCCCCCATCTGCCACCCCCCATTCTCCTACACTGCCCAGGCCCTACCTTGTTGGCTCCAAATTGTACTCGTGCCTTCCCTTTCACCAGCGTTGCACTGATCTGCATGATCACCGACTCGATGGAGTAGGCACTACTCCAGCCCTTAGGGACGAAACACACAGTGAGGCCAGACCCACCCACCTGTGCTCCCAGTGCCACCAGAGCCTTCCCCAGCTCTGGCAGGCAGTGGTAGGGCAGGAGCTGTCAGGAATACCGAGTGTGGTAGGCAGAACAGCTCCCCCAGGGACCAGCACCCACCTGTTTCGTAAGCAGCTCCATGCAGATGGCACCACCACCCAAAACATACCTGGGAAGGAATCAGACAAAGTTACCACACAGACAGATGTGATTGTACCCACCCACTGCTCCAGAGGTGAAACACCTTCTCTGATTAGATTTCTGATGGAAAAAATATGCTAAAAACTCCATCATTGCTGTCTGCTTCCCAATGGCAAATCCATGACAAGGAAGTCACAGGGCTGCACAGCTCTGGATAAACCCAGTGAAACTGCTGCAGGAAGCAGCACTGCAGAGCAGAGAGAGACAGATAGTTACTCACCCCCCTGACAGCACCGGGGATACAACCCTTACAAATGGTGGATCAAAAGGAAAGTTATCCTGCAAGGAGAGAAGGGAAGCAGAGCCATTGAGTTCTCTGATGAGAACGGGTCAGGCATCTCTCGGGGAAGGGGAGCCTTACTTTAAAAGAGAAGTTGAGGAGGATGAAATCTGTTCCTTCTTTCTCTTTGAGGATTTGAAGATCGTTGTGCAAAGCGCTGTCTTCGTCAACCCTGTGACAGGAAAACCCCAGAGGGTCAGGCAAGGCTGTGCACCTCAGGCCAGCCGTGCTCGCTGCCACCACAGCCCGGAGCTGCCGTACCTGCACAGCCGGGCAGCCACGTGGACAGCACGGGCTGCCAGCATTCTGCTTCTGGTTTGCAGAGAAGACCATCACACCCCTTTTCCATGCTGGCAGCTTAAAAATAAAGGCTGCCTGGCCCAAGGAAAAGGCAGCACTGGTGTCTGGAGGGTGTGAAAGCTCAGGGTTTGCCTGCTGCACCTCTTTCCGGACTCTAGGAACAGCAGAGACTTGCAGAGCCCTCCGATTACCTCATCTTGCCTGGAGATATCATCTCCTTTTTGTCGTGGAGACAGCAAGCCAGCTGCCTGAGAGATGCTAACTCAAGGTCTGCTTGGTGCTCCCCTGCCATGCTCATGTCCCCTCTGCTCACAGGGACTTCCTGGTACCATCACCAAATCCCACCAAAAATTCATGATCCCAAGCTGGGCCACCTACTTCAGGAGTTTGACGTTCCAATCGTACAGGCTGTCATTCACTAGTTCAACTGCATAGTATCCTGCAAGGAGAACACAGGGGGGTCACTGTGGGGGGACACTGAGAGGGGGTTGAGCCATCACCCAGACTTCAAACTCCCTGGGCCCTGCAGCACAACTTCTTTTGGGCACTGTCCCTCCATGAAAAGCAGTGCCTGTCCAAGACAGTCCTGAGGGCAGCAGGCTCTTTCTCTGAGTCCCTGGGCTCAGGAAAGGAGTAGGAACACCATTCCCCTCACAGTCACATGATTCTCCAACCCACAGCATGCTCCTCACGTACATCCAGCAATGACAGGGAAGAGAGAAGGTAAGGTTTTGTTCACTCTTGACAGAGCCACAGCCATCCAATGCTGTAGATCCTCCCCCTCAGCTGAGCAGCACAGCCCCAAGGCCCACTGGGTACCCCACGGGAGGAGAAGGAATCCTCCTGCCCAGAGCTCCTGGCAGCACTCACCGCCCTTGAAACTTGGTGATCGGTAAATATCCCTGAGCTCCTTCATTAGCCGGTCAGTGGCCTGCACAGACCCAGACACTGCACCCTGCAAGGAACAGCGAGGGGAAAGTTGTATTGTTATGCTGCACCCAACCATGGCTACTGCTCTAGGAGGTCAACACCTGAGCTACAACTCGGTCCAGCCTCTGTACCAGACTGTATCCTGCCTGTCACCTCTCAGCCTGTCCCTCTTCCCAAATATGTCACCTCAGGCAGCAAAGCTGCAGCAGAAACACCTCTGTGTCCTCTCTAGTGTCTTAGAATCTTAGCCCAGGGGTACAAAAGCACAGTCCACCTCCACAGCCCCAGGTGACTGAGAGGGCACAGCTCCAGTGGCAGAAGGAGTCCCAGATCTTGCTGCAGGAGGACTGCCCCATGAGGCACCAATGCCCCTGGGGTCACCCAGTGCCCTCCCTGAGCTGCAGAGGCAGTTCACAGACTCCTCTGCTTCAGCCCCATCAGCCCTGGAGAACTGGTACTGCTGTACCTTTGGCTGGGGACAGCCCCTCTGATTTAGGGCTGGAGGGCTGGCAAGGGCCTCCATCACTCTTGCCCTTGAGTCCCTCTGCTTCCCCAGCCCACCTGCCCACTGGGCGACACGTACATTTAAGTAATCTTGCCTCTGGTTCTTTTTTATTTTCTCTAAAATGGCCAGGTTTTCTTTCCCAATGCCTTCATCCTCCGTCTTTCTCCCATCTGCCGGCTCTTCCTCTTTCATCTCATAGTGGTCCAAGTCCTCAGTGTCCTGGGAAGGGAAGAGGAAAGCTCAAAGAGATGTGCCTTTGCTCCTCCCTGCTCTGAGTGCTGAGCTGCCCTGACCCAGGAAGGATTCCTAGTGCAACTCTTTCAGCACATAAGTCCCAGCTCCTGATCTGAGGTACAAACAGAGTGGAAGGCACAAGGTCTGGGCACTCAGCTGGGCTCATGTGAGCCTTTGTTTGCTGGATTCTCTTTTGTTATGTCTCATGCCTGTTTATAATGACCCATTAATCTCTCACTCCTCAGCAAGCCCCACGTAACCATGACCCTGGATCTTGGCACACCTGTGGCTTCAGCAGCTTGTGCCACGCTGCTGGGTGGCTGGAACAAAGCACAGCCCCGTGCCACAGTGCTGCCAGGCCACCTGGGCCCCTGGGCTAGCCAAACCCCAAGAGGGGCACAGGTCACTGGCACCAGGAGAAGAACAGACCCCTGCACCCAAATCCAGCTGCATGGGATGTTACTCCCTCAACAAGAGTGGGGATTTCACAGCAGGTCTCTCATTAGATCTGCTCGGAACACCCCAAGTGTAGTACCTGACCCCAGAAGAGCCTTTGGCCCTCACTGTTTCCCAAAATAACATGTGGCAATGCAAGCCCCAGATGGGAAAACACAGTTGCAGCCGTCTGAGCCCACTGCAGAAATCTGTCCCCATGCACACAGGGTTCAGCTGCCTGGAAATGGCTGTGGGCATGCACAGCTCCAGCACTGGCACTAAATCCTCTGAACAAGTGTTTACTCTGGCCTCTCTGGGCTAGTCATGGCTACTGAGCAGTGTTTTTGGAAGGGCTTGGACACTTTTAGACTCACACAGGAAAATAGATCCTCCTAGAAAATCCCTCTATTAGATTAACCTGCATAATGAATCTGTGTGCCAGGACACAGTTCTGCTGCTCCACTCCTCCACAGAGCTGAACAAATCCCACTGCTCAGCACAAAACCTTTGCTCTACAGGAGCGTTCTCCCTCCACAACGCCTGGCATTAGCAAAAAGCACAAGGGGGAATGCTCAGCTCCTCGGGATTTATTTTTCCAGCCTACAGGAGTGGAAGCCTTGTGCACACTGATTTGCCATAAAGCTGCAGATTTGCAGATTCACACGGTTATGCTGGTTCCAGTTTAACCCTCCTCCTTTTCCCTGTGGACGCTAGCAAAGCCCAACCTTAATTTAGCAAGCAATTAACTTTGCCAAAACCCCCCAAACTGCTGGGGTGCTGCTGCTCAGTGACCTGCCCCCAGGCTCCACAGCACTGCTGACTCAGTGCCCGTGCTGTTCTCGTGTCTGAGGCATTGCTAAACGTCACCATGGAGATTCAAGATTATTCCACCCACTTCCACAGATCTCTAAACTGCAAACCAAACAACCAGAGCCTGTGGGTTGTGCAGCAAGGTGCCCTCAGCTTGCAGTGAAGTGTGGCTGCCTCCACCACTGCTGGCAATCAGCTCACTTGCACACTCAGCCACCTGACCTCATCCTCTCTGTGGGAGTTCCATGCAACAGAGATTTCCCTGCCAGCAACAGCAACCCAGAAATCCATCCCTCTCACAGGAATTTCAGCCTTTAGAGAACAGCACATACTGTCCAAGCAGCTCTGCTCACAGCTCATCCACATGCCTCTGGAGGCCACGGCTACATGGCCATGCTCAGCCTCTGTGCTCTCCCAGGGTTTGTGAATATATAGAGCCCAGCTGTGCCTCAGAATCCTCAGCATCAAAATGCCAAGAAGCGTCCAGCCTTTGGTCCAAACTTCCCTGTCTGGTGGCCACAAGCTTCTCCCAGGCTTCTACCCCTGTACCCTTGCACCTTGCAGCACCTTTCTCCTTGTGCTCAGCTCTCTGGCACATATCCTCACACACTAAGGTGGCACTTACCTCTGGCATCTCTTCATCTTCCTCTTCAGAGGACACCTCTTCCTGGGTGCTCTGTGGAGAGGACAGGGATGGAGATTTTGTGGTCATCCTGGGAAAATGCTCTCCTGCCTTCCCAGATGCTTCCAAGGTGAGGTTGAACAGGGACGAACAAGCAGAACCAAATTAAAAGTAAAGGGCAGCTGAGAGCCTTTACAGGAAACAGCACCAAGGCCCAGCAGAGCACGTTGGCATCACTCAGGACAGGAATCCAACCTCTCACCCACTGTGTTCCTCTTCTGGTAACCCCCAGAAGCCTCCAGAGCAAACATCAGGGAATTATGACTTGTTTTCTGAGCTCTGGGAGCCTCTTCCTGAGCCACTTACCTGTTCTGCCGGCAGAGGCTGGTCCAACATTTCAACATCTGGATGTTGGGGGAGGTTGTAGAGTTTGCACAGGTCAGAGATTATTCGCTTCAGGTGCTGCAAAAGCTGTCCAGAGAACAGAGGGTCAGCAAAGTGTGGGGAGCTCCGTGCCCAGCTGAGCCTCAGCCCTACAGCCAGCCAGCAAAGGCCCCCTGCTCCCTCCTGATACAAGCAGCAGGAGACACGGGTGCAAAATCCCACCCCAGCATCAAATGATGTCAGAGAAGTTCATCCCAAACATCTGGAAGGTTTATGAGACCAGAGGCAACCCCCACTTCAGGCAGCTGGGGACATGTAAGCAGGGAGTTACCCCCCAAAAGTTGCCAGGCTCCCCTCCCCCAGGCAGCAGAGCACATCTCACCAAGGTGTTTCCTTTCCTGACTTCCACCAGCCTCTCCAGGATAGCTGCCAGGTTGGGATCGTCTGACTCCACAGACCAGATTGGGGGAACAGCTGGATAAGACTCCTGCACAGGAGAAAGGGGGTGTTGGTGGCACGGAGGCCGCTGTGGAGCACAGAGCTGTGAGCCAGACGGGGTGGGGGCTGAAGATCCCTCTGTACCACAGAGATCAGGCCACAGGTGACTGATCCACCCTGCAGCATAAACCTGGGCTGAGGGCAACACAAACCCCTACTGGGACCCTGCTGGGCTGGCTCTGGGCTGTGTCCCCCTGGCCCAGGGCTGAACACAGAGGGAGGATAGTGGCATTTTGGCCACTCCTCTGCCCGTGGGGCCACTGGGGGTGGAAGGCAGTAGAGGCAGGACACTGAGGGCATCCCACGTTGCACACTGCCTACTACCCTCACCAGCAGTTACAGGAGAACCTGGCAGCACCCACGCAGAGCAGAGGCCGAGCAGGCACCTTTAATCCAGGACAAAGCCTCTGGCAACACTCCCAACATGCCCCTCCAGAAAATCCTGGTCATTAGTCCCATTCAGAATCTACACATGGGGCTATCCAAGCTCTGCTAGCCCTCCTCATGTGGAGACACAAACCAGCTGCAACTCGTGACCAAAGAGGGCATCAGCACACCGGCGCCGAGCCATCCAGCACCGGGATCCCTAAAACATCGGTGCGGATGAAGCAGAGCAGGGTGACGCTGAATCCGCAGGTGCCTCCTCTCCAAGGAGATCAGGGCCCGCCGGGAAACCCTCCGAAACAAACCCGGGGGAAGCAGGGAGAACGAGGGCGGCCTGAGGGGCTCCACGCCTGGGCACGAGCAGCGGGACAGGGCTGGGGGTTCCAAACACCACGGGGAACGGCCTGCTCTCGCACGCCGGGGCGGCGGGAGCGCCGCCGGGCACTGCGCCCTGGCCGTTCTCTGCGTGAGCCGCGGCCCCGAGGAGCTCGCGGAGGCCGGCAGGGCGCTCCCGCGGGGAGACGGGGGCAGCCGCCCGCCGCAGCCAGCGCAGGGACGTTGGGGCACAGGCCCGGCTCACCCCGGGCCCCAACGGCGACAGCGCCGTACCCGCGAAGGAGCAGCCGCTCGGTCCCGGGGCCGCCTCGCGGTGCCCCGCAGAGCCCGGGCCCGCCGCCCCCCGGGCCTCACCGTGATGTTGCAGTGAATACGGACGGGTCCCGGCGGCGGCCCCCGGGAGGCAGAGGCGCCGGCGCGGGCCCCGGCCCCCGGGACGAACTCGCAGCTGATCTCGTCCGGGCAGGCGCTGCCGATGCGGAACCGCTCGTGGCCGCGGTGAAAGATGGACTCGAGCAGCCGCAGCTCCCGCCTCAGGAGCCGCCCGGCGGGGGCCGCCGCCACCTCGGCCCCGCTCCGCCCGGGTCCCCCCGCCGCCGCCTGCGCCCTCGCCGCCTCCTCCGGCCCCGCCCGCTGCATCTTCCCATGGAGGGACCCGCTCCGCCGCCGCCGCCGCCGCAGCCCCGGAGCCCGCCCAAGATGGCGGCGGGACGGCCCCGCTCCCGGAAGTGCCGTCGCCGGAACGGGCGGGGCGGCCCCGCCGGAAGCGTCTCGCGACATACGGGAAGTGACGCTCAGTAAGCCCCGGGGAAGAGGGCGGGGCCGGCGGGGAGCCCCGCCCCTGCCGGGGGGGTCACCGGGGGTCACGGGGGGCACCGGGCACGGCCGAGCCCGGCGGGGACAGGGCTCCGCAAGGCCCGGCAGTGCCGGCTCCGAGACCCCCTACGGGCGTACGGCGGGGGCCGCGGGGCTCCGCTCCCGGCTTCCACCCGCCAACTCTGCCGCCCTCCCGTTCAGATCCCGGCCCGGGGCTCCGCCGCCCCGCTGGCCGTGCAGGTACCCCGGTGGAGCGGCGGGCCGGGGGAGCTCAGACCCCGCCGCCGTGTCCCCGGGCCGCGGCGGGGCGGAGGCGGGGGCGGCCCCGGGGCCGCTGACGGCGGCGGTGACGGCGACGGAGCCGGANGGCACCGCCTCCCGCCCGGGGCCGCCCCGCCCGGGCCGCCGCCGCCGCCGGCTCCAGCACCTCGGACAGCGCCCGGCCAGAACCGCGGACAGCGCCGGGTGCCGGTGGCGGCACCGGGCCGCCCCCATGGCGCTGTTCCGCGTCCTCTGCCTTCTCGCTGCCCTCAGACGTAAGTGCCGGGGCTGTGGGGGATGGCACTGGCACAGGCGGGGACGGGACCGGACCGGACCGGGCCGGGCCCGGGGGCTGCGCCTGTTGCACAGGATGTGTCCGGAGTGGGGCCGGTACCGGCCGTTCCGCGGTGCCGGTGCCACCGGCGCTCCCCGAGCGCCCCGGGGCTGTGCGGCCGCCGCGGGCTCCGGCTCCCCGAGGCGGTGCCCGGGGTGGGCAGGAACCGACAGGAACGGGGAGGGGGTGTCCCGAACGGGCAGGGAATGGCGGGGAGGGCGGAGAGGAACCCCCAGCGCTGTCCAGCCGCTCGCCCCCACTCACGGAGCCCCTGAGCCCGCCCGTTCTCCCCCGGCCCTCCCCGCTCCGTGCCCGGCTGTGACACCCACACCCCACCAGCATGAGCCCCATCGTTCCTGCTCTCGGGCTGCCAGGCACAGAGCCCCAGACCGGGTACAGGCTCTGTCCCGGGGGGGCCCCGGACCCCCGTGGGGGGCCCTGCCTGCCGCCATGGGGCTCAGGCTCGGCCATGCCCCAGGGAGCCTGGGCACGGACACGGAGGAGCGCCTGGTTGAGTATCTGCTGGACCCCGCACGCTACAACAAGCTGATCCGGCCGGCGACCAATGGCTCGGAGCTGGTGACCGTGCAGCTGATGGTGTCGCTGGCGCAGCTCATCAGCGTGGTGAGTTGGCCAGGACTCTGCTCCCCAACCCCCTGGGCAAGCGAGGGGGCCCCAAACCCTCCCAGCACCCTGGGTGACTGGCCCTTCTCTCTCTGCAGCATGAGCGGGAGCAGATCATGACCACGAATGTCTGGCTGACCCAGGTGGGCACCCTGGACTCTTATGTGGCCCTGAGAACCCTATGTCCACCCTGCCTCAGGACTTCTCAGCCCCTGCCTTGAGACCCATCCCTATCCTATACATCCTGTGTGGGACCCTAATGTCTACCCTGCCCTTTTAGAGCCCCCCATAAAGCCTGTGTCCCCCCTGTCCTGAACCACCCTCTTGCCCCAGGCCCCCGCCCTGTGGCTGGGCTGGGCTGGGCTGATCCCACCTGTCCTCAGGAGTGGGAGGACTATCGTCTCACGTGGAAGCCTGAGGACTTTGACAACATGAAGAAGGTCCGCTTGCCCTCCAAGCACATCTGGCTGCCTGATGTGGTGCTCTACAACAAGTAGGTCATTTTTAGGGGGGGCTATGTGTTCCCCAGCCCCATCCAGGGCAGGGGGCCATGTTGTTGTACTGCTGGGGCTGACAACAGCAGGACTGACAGCAGCTCTCTTCACCCCAGCGCCGATGGGATGTACGAGGTCTCCTTTTACTCCAACGCTGTGATCTCCTACGATGGCAGCATCTTCTGGCTGCCACCTGCCATCTACAAGAGCGCGTGCAAGATCGAGGTGAAGCACTTCCCCTTTGACCAGCAGAACTGCACCATGAAGTTCCGTTCCTGGACCTACGACCGCACCGAGATTGACCTGGTGCTGAAGAGCGAGGTGGCCAGCCTGGATGACTTCACACCCAGCGGCGAGTGGGACATCGTGGCGCTGCCGGGGCGGCGCAACGAGAACCCCGATGACTCCACCTACGTGGACATCACGTATGACTTCATCATTCGGCGTAAGCCACTCTTCTACACCATCAACCTCATCATCCCCTGCATCCTCATTACCTCCCTGGCCATCCTTGTGTTTTACCTCCCGTCTGACTGTGGCGAGAAGATGACACTCTGCATCTCTGTCCTGCTCGCCCTCACCGTCTTCCTCCTGCTCATCTCCAAGATCGTGCCACCCACCTCACTGGACGTGCCACTGGTGGGCAAGTATCTAATGTTCACCATGGTGCTGGTGACCTTCTCCATCGTCACCAGCGTCTGTGTCCTCAATGTGCACCACCGCTCGCCCACCACGCACACCATGCCGCCCTGGGTCCGCACCCTCTTCCTCCACAAGCTCCCGGCGCTGCTCTTCATGAAGCAGCCGCGGCAGAGCTGCGCCCGCCAGCGCCTGCGCCAGCGCCGGCACACGCAGGAACGCGCTGCCGCCGCCACTCTCTTCGTGCAGGCCGGTGCCCACACCTGCACCTGCTACGCCAACCCTGGCGCTGCCAAGGCCGAGGGGCTCAACGGCTACCGGGAGCGGCAGGGGCAGGCGCCGGGCCCCGCAGCGGGCTGCAGCTGTGGGCTGGAGGAGGCGGTGGACGGCGTGCGCTTCATCGCCGACCACATGCGCAGCGAGGACGACGATCAGAGCGTAAGTCGAGGTGGGCGGTGTGCACGTGGGAGGGAGCAGTGCTCAGGTGCTGGGGGGTGCGGGCAGAGCTGCGGGGTGCAGAGTGTGTTTTGGCTCACGGCTGCACCACAGGAAGCGATGTGCACAAGCACCAAGGGGATCCCTGCCTAGCCCCATGCCCAGTGAGGACCAGCACTGATCCCTGACCCACCACTGCAGTCCCATGCTGAAGCAGCTGCTCTGGAAACAGAGGAGGCTCCCAGCAGGCCTGGCCCTGCATGGCAGTCAGGCTGCAGATTCTGCAGAGTCCCCTCCCAGCTCTGCTCACTGGGGAAATGTTTCCTGGGCTCAGCAGTGCGGGTGACAGCAGGGGGAGTGAGCCCCATGAGGCCCACAGCAGGCTGGCAGACAGCCCCAGGAGCTGCAGTGCTGAGGGAGCAGATTCGAGGCTCTAAGATATGCCAAATCCCCAGCTGGGGCAGTGTCAGGCAATACCCAAGGCCCCAGCCTGACCCAGCATTTTTCCCGGCCCCGTGCAGGTGAGCGAGGACTGGAAGTACGTGGCCATGGTCATCGACCGCCTCTTCCTATGGATCTTCGTCTTCGTCTGTGTCTTTGGCACCATTGGCATGTTCCTGCAGCCCCTCTTCCAGAACTACACCACCAACTCCCTGCTGCAACTTGGCCAGGGCACCCCCACCTCCAAATAGCATGGGGAATGGCCAGTCCCAGGGCCAGAGAGCTGGGTACTGGGCTCAGGCAGCCCCTGCAAACCAATAAATACTTCCACAGGACCGGGCTGGTTCCATCTGGTTTAATTTCATCCTACACTGTGTTCTGCAGGCCTGAGAGAGCAGGATGCAGCCGGGATGGGGTGACTCTGGCTGCCTGTGACCAAGGTAAGAGGCTAGGGAGGCATCATCTCTGAGAGGAAAATCCCAGCTGCCGAGGGAGAGAGCAAAGGAGTGTGAAACCTGATCCATGGGGACATGCTCAGCTCTCTCCTCTGCTCCTGGGAGCACCAGCCACTCATTGCATCTCCTCTCACGCCATGTGGGGCCAGAGCCCCAGCCTCAGTGGGCAGCCCCTGGCTCCAGCCTCGTGCTGCCAACCCCTGTGCCAGCTCTTGGGGTTCCCAGGAGATGACAGAGCAGGAGCAGGGGCATGGGGAGGAAGACAGAACTGCTCAGCTCTGGCTCTGAGTGAACACATGGACCAAGCAGGAAGAGGCTATTTTTAGGTCCTACCTGCAGGCAGGGCGAGGGCAGCAAGTTCCAGGGGCTGCTCCAGCTCCATCTTCTTCTGTTCCACTCCAGGCTCAGCATGCTGGAGCCAAGAGCAGGCACAAGATGAGTTGCACAAGGAAAAGGAAAACACAATTAATCAACCCAAGCTGGGAGCTGCTGGCAGTCGGGCCCCACCGTGGGTCACTGGGCTGACACCATGGCCAGCAGCACTGCCTGCATTCCCTTGGCCAGCAGGAATTGGCCTCGCCGGGGAAAACTGAGATGGAGTGTTTGCTATAAATACCACTAATCCCCGGGGCTGGGGGGAGTGGTGGTGGCGGGGCCTGGCAACACACAGGGCCAGGGGAAGCTGCACGCTAGAAATTAATTTAAATCCCAGCACTTCACCCAGCCAGAGAAATCCCAGCTGCTGCAGCTGCTGCTCCTGGAGCTCAGGGGTGCACCCCAATACCTAAATGTTAAGGGCTTTGCTCCTAAAGCACCCCCATGCCAGGGGCTTGTCCCATTTCATCCCACCTCTGTCTCCTCTGCTGTTGGTCCAACCTCAGTGAGTGCAGGATGGGGGGGGGTCCTGCTGTGCCCCAGTGGGGAGTGGAGATCTATCTGTATTGGGAAGGTGTGGGGAGCACAGCAGGAGCCCCCATAGCCTCAGACACAGCTCCCTGAGCAGCTGCAGAGAGAGGAGCCCCCCAGCCCTGCTCTGGGCTGGGTGCCAAGGCAGTTCCTTCCCCTCACAGCTCTGTGTGGCAGTGGATGCCCACGGGCAGCTGCAGGCAGGGTGAACATGACAGCTGGGCTTTCAGCAAGTGGTGACCGTGCCTGGCCCCAGCCTGGCTGTCCTGTAGAGATCCACAGGCAGAGCTGGGGTCCTGCTCCCAGCCTTAGGCTCCTCACTGGGCTGTACTTCCACGCTAACAGGTCTTTGGTCTCTGTCTCATATGAGAGGACAGAGAGCTCTCAACCCAGGCAAAGCCAGCATTTGCCTTGTACAGGGAAGAGGGCTGCTTCAACACCACCCAATAAGCTTGCTGTTGGATGGCAACAGCATTGCTACTTCTCACCTTCTACCAGCAGCTCTGGCATGTGGCTCAGCTCAGACACAGGCACAGGACAGGGCCTCCAGCCACCACTGGGGTCCAGAGACTGGAGACAGACACCCCATCCTGTCCTAGAGCTAGCAGTGAGGGAAGGAGCTGGGAGGGCCCTGCCCCAGCATTTCAGAGCCCAGCCCTCATGGGCTCAGCTCTGCCCAATGAGCCCTGTGCTTGAGGTAAGAGGCTCAATTCTAAACTCTACCTGGCTCCCTTCATCATTCAGCAAACACTAACTCATCTCTGTCCCTCTCTAAACCCCACCACAGGCCCCTCTTCACCTCAGTGGGAATCAACACACCCATGGCCAACAATGCTGAAACTTTCTTCTTTGTCATTAATGCAGAATGTTATGCTGGTCCTATGGCTGCACATTGCAGAGGTCAGTCCCATGTCCCAGCTTGGCTGGGCTGCCAGTCATCTTCCAAGAGAGACAGAGAAAATGAGTCAAACAGCCTGATTTTTTTTTTTTTTTTTTTAATCTCAAAGGAGAAAATTTGCCTCAAAACCTGCCAGAGGGATTTGCAGTACATGGTCCAAAGGTTTCAAGCTCACAGTCTTGAAAATTCCTCTGGTTTCTCGTGCCTTTTTTAAAAAACAATAAAGGGGGGGGGGACAAAACTATAAAAAAGCAAATGACGACTGAGCCTGCCCTTGCTTTAAAAAACAGGAGTATCATTTACATGCACATTTTAAAAACACAGGGTCTGAGTGACAGTTACAAGGCAGCCAGGCCTATGAGGAAACCGCTGCACAGTCCTGATTCCACTCCAAAAACGTGGTGAAAGAAGGATGAGCACAGCCATGCACAGCCTGCGCACATTCACCCCCCAGTCCTTGCAGAGTGCTTCCTTACACATCAAGGACAGAGAAATTTTCTTCCTCTTGGGGTTTGCGGATCCAGCTGCCGTAGCCCAGCTCTTCCAGTGTGCTGAAGAAGCACTGCTTGGCTGCCTGGTAAGCTGTGGCTGCCTTCTTGGCATCCGAGTACACAGAGAAGCCCTGCAGGTCTTTGCGGCTGTTCTTTGCACAGAGCTGCTGGAACAGGGTGAACATTTTGCTCTTGGACACACGAGACACCTCCAGCTTCACACTGGGAAGGAAGACAATTACAGCAATGAGGGACAGGACACTGAGAAGAGCCAAGAGAAGCAGGGGGCTCAGGGAAAATCTCATGACAGAGGAGCTCTGGGCTTGGCAAGGCTCAGTGGTAGGGTCCAGGTGGGGCAACACTGTTTTCCTTCTGGAGTACTTGCTTATGTCCGTTTAAAATTCCTCTATCCAACCCTCCCCATGTGTAGGGTGCTGTAACAATGCAGAGTGTACTCCCCACCTCAGGGCTGCCCCCCTTCCCTCAGACAGTGTCAGGAAAAGGCAGTGTCAGGAAAAGCTCCTCTTACCCATCTACTTTCCCTTTGGTGCCATCCAAGATTTCAACTTCGCTTTCATCAGCAAGACACCAGTTCACCGATGACTCCTTCGTCTTGCCTGTCTGCCTTGCAGAGTCATACACGCTGACTCGCCCAACCTGCACAGGAAGGAAGCTTAACCTGGTCCTGCTGCCTGAGTCTCTTGCCCCTTTCATCCCTCACAGTTTTAGCTCATCCTAAACCTTCCAGAGTCACAAGGAAAAGGTTATTACCGAGTTGAAGGCTAGAGAGGCAGCTTTAGTGTCCTTTTTTCCAGACTAAGACATTACCTGTAACCCCCAAACTGTCGGGTGACACAAAGAGGTCAGGTTCTTGGGGCTGTCCTGTGTAGGGCCAGGAGCTAGACCTAATGAGACACTGTGGGTCCTTTTCAACTCAGGATATCCCTTGACTGTATGATTCTGTGCTTCTGGTCACTAATTCTTGCCCCTGGTTGGAGGGCTGCTGCACAATAACCCTCCCTGTAGAGCACCTCAGGGAGCCCCAAACCCACAGGGAAAGGAATGGGGGACAAAGATGAAGAAGTGCTGCAGCTGCAGTACCTCAGGGTGGTTAATGTGATACGGAGCCTGGAGCTTTTCCTTCAGCGTGCTCCCATCCCTCTCCATGCGGCAGCAGATGGCACGGGTCAAGTGACCCTGACTGTACAAGTAACCTGTGGAGACAGAGGTAAAGGTGTGAGGAAACAGGATGGCACAGGTGATGTGAAAGTCCATCATCTGTCTTGTGTCCCCCAACATTCCAACATCGATGGATTGGCCAAACCGCAAAAACTGCAGCACTGCTCACAGGCTCCTGAAAGCTCACAGCATGTGGATCAGCATAGCTACTATACATATACTACTATAGCAGCATCTGTGTATCCTGGGTGTGAGAGACAATGGTCTCCAGACTGCAACAGTCCTCACTGAAGACACAAACATGCAGTTTTTGTCTCACTCTCCTAGACCACGTGTGCCTCCTAATATCCAGAACTTTGCAGAGACACCGACTCTACCCACAGCCTAAAATCCATGGACTCTCTCTGCATTTTCAAACAGCTCTGCCAAGAAAGACATTTCAGTCTGTTACTCCTACACCCTCCACAAACTTTGCCATCACACTGGGGAGTGAGAGGAGCTGTCACTGCAGCCTAGTTTTACCCCGAGAGGACAGAGGGTTTCGCACCAAGTGTAACAGAGTGGAGATAAACTGGCTCCAGGAAGTGTGACAGCAATGCCCCTTGCAAGCCAAGAATATTCCAGCGTAAGATTTTGTCACTGCAGGACATGGTTCGTAACCGCTCCCCGTGCTGGATCCCGTCCCACGTGGGCACAATGTCACTCGACTCCACAGGAATGGTACCTTCCCCTGCACAAGAGAAGAAGAAAGCTTTTCTGTATAGTGTCAGATATTCAAATAAAGCAAAACCCCATCAGCAACTGCACAAGAAACTTCTGGATACCCAGAGTGAACTCAGGAGTCTGACACCAGGTTCAGAGAACAACCTGGCATTCAGTATTGGGTACTGATGAGCAATTTTCAACATGGCTGAAGCAGAATAGAACTTTGCTTGAAAGGCAGGACACAGACCTAGATTTGAGCTTTGCATCGAACTTCAGCTGCAAACTTCACAAGGATGGCAGTGCAAGAGGCAGAGCTGGGAAGGGGAAAGGGACTCTCTCTAAAGCCTTCCATCTACCTCTTCTGGTTCCTGAATGCTTCAAATCCCACAAGAGAGAGGGGTAAGGAACCACACAGAGAGGGGTAAGGAAGCTCTGGAGCACCAGAAAGGCTCCCAGGAGAGGACTGAAGCCACCCCATGGTGCAGGGAGTGATTGCACTCACCATTCTCCACCTTGGTCCGCAGCTTGCCTTGCTTGGGGTTCTCAAAGAGAGGCTGATGTTGGGCTTGTCCCATCTCGTTTGCCTGATCACTGCAGGATTTATCAAAGAGTGCTCCGTCCCCACATGGTGCTGTGCTAGAAAACAAACCCTCCCTGGTTAGCACTGACTGTAAAGGAAACAGCCAGGGCCAGGGGCATGACAGTGCTGCTGACACCAGTCATTCAAACCCCCCCACCAACCTGACGTAGAGGTGGAAGGTAACATTGTTCTTTATTTTGAGTTTCTTTCCTCCCGCTTGCTCAAAAATGCTCTCTTCTGCAGAGGAAGGATTGGATGGGTCATACTTCATCAGCTCACTGTAAAGAAACCTGAAAAAAACACCATCCTGTCAAAAGGGTGCTCTGCTTCTCAGACAAGAAGTGCTTCAACTGACAGGCAGGGCCCCACATCACCCACTCCTGCCACACAGAAAAGCAGAGACCAGGAGCTGTGGCTGAGGATGCCTGGGAAGCCAACAAACAATGTCTGATGCACAAAAAGGGAAAAAAATCCAGCAGATTTTCTGCCATACACTGGACAAGCAGAAGAAAAGCAGTATCCTGTCCAGGAAGCTGAGGGAAGCTCTGGCAGGAGAAAAGAAGGAGCCTGGCTGGGTGCTGCTCTCATGCATCTGATCCCTGTGTGAAGAAGACTTCAAGGTTGTTAACCAGCACTTTAGTCAGCAGCAAGTTGGCATTAAAAGTGAACAACCCTGCAGGCAGCTGAATTCAAGTGGTATCAGAACGAGCCCATGATCTGTTTACACTGATGGGTCTTTTATGGCTGCTTCTGACCAGGGAAAACCCTGAGGTCTCCAACATCGTGTCAAGGACTAAAGAAGAACTGCAGCCTCCCAGACAGTCCTTGAGCCTGTGCAGGGACTGATTTTGCAAGGAGAGGCAGACTTCACTCTGCTGTGCCAGAGCAGCCACTGCTGTCAAGATTAACAGCTGAAACAGACAGTAAGCAAGATGCAATCCTGATTCATCACTTCCCAGGGACCTGCCCTCAACACTTTCCCTTGCTGAGGAATGCAGAGCACAGTGGCAGCACACAAAGGCTTGGAGGAAGCAGCTGATTTTTTTGTTCATAACTGAAGGACAAACGTTAACCAAGCAGTCCAGCTTCATCTCACTTTAGGTTTCAAAAACTAAAAAGTGCCACAATGAATGTGGGAGGGGAAGAGGAGAGGAAGAAAATAATTGCGTAGCTTAGTTGGGAAAATCCTTTCCAGCCTCTGAAAACCATGTTAATTAGCAAAGCAAACATATGCAGGATGTTTTCCTGAATCCTTCTATAGCCAGATCCAGAAAGGCCAGGAGACCAAGCTTGCAGTGGCTTGGTGTGGCAGGAGCTGTGCTCAGGCTGCAGAGCACCCTGTACATCAGCCCAGCAGCTCCAGCAGGAGGCTTAATATTAAGTACAACAGATGTAGCCCTTGGGCTCCTGGCAAGTCTCCCATTCAGTACTTATTTGGGCATCATTCAGGTATGGCCCCTTCTTACCAAAAATAACATCCCTCTGTATGAATGAACTCATTCAACAACACATGAGTAAACAGTGTCTGAGGATCACAGCATCTATCAGCACAGCAAAAATCTAGGGGTGTGTTTCAGCCACATCCCTGCAGAATGGGAGAGCAGCTCCTGGCAGGCCTCTCCCCTTTTCCTTTTGAGTTTCCCCTTTTCTCACCTCACAAAGCCTCTTCGAGAAATGATTTCTGCATGACAGTCATTTACTGTCTCCCCCTTCAAGCTTAGCTCTTCTCCTTTCACACAGCGATTACCTGAAGCAAACAAACAAATAAAGAATTCAATAATAGGGCAGATATCAAAGTCAAGATGGCTTCAGAGACAGAGGGAGGAAGTCTTATTTCTTTGGACTCTTGAGCAGCAGCACCAGCACGAGCACCCTGCCTATTAAATCACTATCACAAGCAGTTAAGAAAATAAAGGGACACCACTTTAGGGACAGACAGACTTAAACTGCCATGAGTTTTGGGGGACTGTACCTTCCCAAGGGCTTTTTAGCCCATCACTCCCGGTAGAAGCCTGGCAGCAAAGCAGGGAGGGAGATAAGGTACGTGCAGCAGGGAGAAACTGGAGGATTGTGTGCTCTGGCACATAAAGAACCCATGCTCTGATGCACAGAGTACAACGCAGCAATGCAAGCAAAGATTAAGAGCAATATAGCTGCAGGCACATTTGCTTTGTCCTCCCTCTCTCTAACCAGATCACTCATGACACCATGTGAGCCCTGGGAACGTTCTGTTCCCTCTGAGGAAGCCTACAGCAACAGCCATTCCTGCACCGTGGCTGACAGGGAAACCTAGCATGGAAGAGAATTCAGAGTGTGCTGGAGGAACCTGTTCATACCTGTTCCGATGCTGACCACCACTCCCAGGCCCTTATCTCCTCTCCTCATGATGATGGCAGCCAGGATCTTGCGGCCCAGCAGGCTGTGCTGGAGGCGAGCCGTGAGGGAGTTGAAGCGCTGGTGGCTCAGCATGGCCAGCTGATCGTGCAGGGTGCTGCCACTCACAGGGAGCTGGGACAGGGACAACAGCACAGCACATGAGCAGCTCACACGGCACAGCTCAAGAGTGAGCTAACCTGCAGCACAGCTTTCCAAGCAGAAGACAGTGCACAGAAAACTCTGAGCTTTGGGCAGTGCTGTGTCAAGGGTGGGTGAAGCTCTTTTAGGTATTTCTGGGAAAACCTCATCCAAGGCTTTGAGCTCTGCTTTAGCCACATCAGAGACAGCAGCAAGCGACACTGGCTGAGGAACGACCTCCTGAGAATGCCAGGGAAAACCCCGAGCAAGAAGGAACAAAACCAACCTGCCTATTTGCAGAGACTCAGCCAAGGAAATTTGTTTCTGGCTTTGGAGGAATTCCTCCTCTGGCTGCCTGTGAGGAGCGTGCACAGTCATTCCAGCGCAGACCAACTCATCTCCTCCAGCACTGCTGACTGACAAATCCTCCCTGATGGCTTTGCTATTTAGAGCCCCAGCTGCTGTGCCCAGTTGTGCTGCCTGGAATGAGGCTTTTCAGAGCTCACAACACTCCAAGTGTGATTTATATCAGCCCAAGTTTGGGACAGCCATCCTGACATAACCAGGGCTTTGCGTTTAAGTGATGCATGAATTTTTTGAGCTGACACACAATTTTTAATGCAGCACAAAGAAATGTGGAAGAAATAATAAAAAAAAGTCATATAATTAAAAAACCCCATGTTCCTACTCTACCACAGGAACACATTTTAGTAGCTTATGGAAGAATCTGATAATAATTTAGCCCTAAAGCAGAGGCCTGTAGGACAGAAGAGTATGCCTCTGCCCTGAGGAAACATCTAACCCACTTCAGGAAAACCGTATCAGGTTATGAACAGCTGCAGAGAACAAAGGGATCACAGCTGATTTTGAAAGCATTTTTTGGCTGGACTGAGAGGAGGGGGATAGGCAGGACTATCACACAGCCCCAGCTTTGGCAGAAGACTTACCTCGGCGATGCTCATCCCTTCCATGCGCTCGGTCTTCTCTGATTCCCCAATCAGGACTCGGAGTGCTGCATCAGCTGCCTCCTGCTTGCCCTGCTTTTTGTTGTGTGCAGTTACAGCTGGGAACCAGCGGCCTCCAACCTTCGCCTGATAGATAAATCTACAAAGAAACCAAGGAACCTGTGGATTTCAGTTTGGTTTTTACATTCTCAAAGTGGAGAGAGGAGGCAATCAGAGGGACAAGCTATGGCAGAGGCAGCAACTAGCCCTGTTGCCATCTCAAAAGGCATCAGCAATTTTGAGCTTTCTGCCCTTTTCCTACGACAACAGCAGCAGCACAAAACTTCCTTCAGCCAGATGCTGCTACTTACTTGGGGTCATGGGGAGGTCCTGACTGGTCAATGAGTTTGAACTCTGCAGCAAACCCATTGGAACGGGCATATTCCAGCAGGCCACTGACAGGATTGACGTTAAGATATTTGATGAGCTCCCCAACACCCTTCGTTTTCACCACTTTGGATTCATCTGGAGTGGCGATATTGTGCATGGACTGGTCACTGTGGGGCTTCACAACAGGCTAGAGCAGAGTTAGACAGGAAAAGACTGTTAAACACTGAGCAGCTGCATTTAGTGTAGGCCAAGAACAGCAGCAAACCTCTGCCCCACATGACCTTGTGGGGTGAAATCCAGCAGAATAGGAAATAAAAGGGGGGGAACACCCACTTCCAAACACTTGGGTCTTACAAAAAAGCTCTTTATACCTGTTCAGGCAAGACATGGGGTACAGACTCTCCAGAAAGAATCTTCACAGCAACTTCTGCTGCCATTTGCTTTGCTCCCTTCTTGCTGTTTCCTACCACAGCAGGGAAAATTTGGTCACCCATTTTCACACAGTAGCTGAACCTGACAGGACATTATAGTACATGAAAAGTGTTAACCATAGGTGTCTCAATCTGGTTATTATCCCCGTGTCCCACTTCCAAGTAAATCCTTCTGGGTTATCTCCAATTTATCTTCAATTGAAATCTACTGTGATGGCCCTAAACACTTCCAGTAGAGCACCTCCAGGAAGGGTACAGGACTGGAACCCCCTCCTGCTCTGGTAGAAGAAACAGCATCCTTTCTCTGAGAAAGGGCACCACTTTGGGCCTCCTTCTGGAACTAGATATCTTGGACAAGCCATGCCCAGAATCCTTGGCTAGGAGGAGCACTCAGCTAGATCAGTGACAAGTCCAGGAATGTGGGCAGCATGCCACAGGGGAAGGACAGTGAATAAAGAGTTTCCACCCTTCCTCAAAGTTGACATGAATATGCCATACCTAGGATCATGAGGTGGGCCTTCCTGAGAGAGCAGCTGGAATTCAATTATGTTCCCTGATTTTTGACCATACTCCATTAATATGCTGATAGGGTGCTTCCCAGGAAGCAGGTTGAGGTGAGCTGCTGCAGATGACAGCTCTGGCTCCAGCTGCAAAGGCTACAGCAAGAAGATGGAGGAAATCAGTGTCAGACTCAATACTGTTTGAGCAGCCTCACAAAGTAAAGAAAACAGGACTCACCAGTTCTGGTTCCGAGCTGTTGGAGGGAAATGGCTCCTCACATTTAATTCCACCTTGCCTTCCATTCTCCACTTCACTTATCAGGACCTTCATGGCATTAGCTGCTGCCTCCTGCTTAGCCAATTTTTTGCTCCCTGCTTCTGCTGGTGGGAATGGGCGCCCATTGATCACTGCTTGGAACTTAAACCTTTGAAAGAGAAAACCAAAGGGGCATATTGAGAAGCAGAAGTGTGGTCTTCTCAGAGCAAGCAAGACTGCTCTTGGAATTCAAAGGAGAAGAAACAGCCAGCTCCCAGATGGGAGAGTAAATCCAGGCTGCCATGAGCAGAAAACAAAAACACCAAGGGTACCTGAGCAGCACTGCATCATTACATTTCCAGAGCTGTTCACAACAGAGAAGCAGCTCCACGTTTTGTTCCGAAGGAACAGGATGAATTGCCTTGTTCCACCACAGGGGCCAGAAACAGGAAATGGGTGTATGCAGGCAGCAGCTCTGTGGTGGCTCCTGGCCAGGAATAAGAAAGCTCAAAAGCAGCCTGCACTGTTTCATTTGCACCTGGTCATTTGGGGGTCACTCCTCCCTCTGGCATTCTCCATGGCTATCCAGGAAATCCATCTTAGAAAGGTGCTGCCTCACATAAACCTCCTGCCTTTGATATTTCTGCCTCCCCCATTCCTGTGACCTCTAAAAAACAAGATGATCTTCCATCCTCCAGCCCTGGAAATCTGCTTCCGAGGAGAGTGGGTCAAACCAGATCTGGAGAGGACTATGGCACTGAATCCATTCAGATCCCTTCTTTAAAAAAACCCCAAAAACCCAAAATAACAAAACCCTGGGACTCCATCTGTAGAAATCAGGCCAATTTTCCTGTCTAGCGGATCTATTGACATATTCCAGTGTGGCACATATGGAGATTTTCTCGGTCTTGCTTATGCTCAGTAACAGCCATGATTCTGCAAGAGACTCCAGAGACTAACTCAGCCAGCTGCTGCGTCATGCCACATGCTCAGCTCAGAGAATTGGCTCTGACCTGCTACAACACAAAAATGTAGAGTGGGGCCACCTTGTTTAACTTAAGACACCTGCACCCAAACACTTTGTTCTGGGCTCCCTTTACACCATTTCCAGGCTGAGACCATCTTGAGAGGCAGCTTAGAAATACCAGCTTCCCCCTGCATGGTCAAATTTGAAGGCAAGTAATTGAGATGGGATGTAGGGAAGAAATTAATCCCATCTTTGCTGCTCAGAATGAGGAATGCCAAAACTGGTCTGCCTAGGGTTAAATTTTAGCCTTTATTTTTTAAGCTGATGCAAGGAATCAACTAGGCTAATCCTTCTGAAATGAAAGAAACATTAATAGCAGGCCCCTTCAGGACAGTTGAGTGGGTGAACTTAGTTTAAGTCAAACCATTTTATGCAAAAAGAGCTCAGAAAAGGCTGCACATTTTCTCACCGTGGCTCATGAGAGGGTCCATTCTGCTCCAGCATGATGAAATCACAGTGCTGGTACGTGTACTGGGAATATTCAGTAAGGCCACTCACTGGGTTCTTCTCCTGACAAGCTATCAGTTTCTCTACAGGTGTACATGGGAAAGCAGTTTCAAACTGGGCAGCATAAATGGGGGAAGACTGAGAATTCATGATGCTTTCTGACTTATCAGGCTGCTTGTTGATAGCATTCAGGTTATCTGGGATATCATCTGTGGTCCACTTGCTGTTTTCTGAGTTATCATAATTACTCAAACTGGAGAAGTCAGGCTTAGTGTCCTCAGATGCATCTGCTTCTGTGTCACTGGCACTGCCCTGACCAGCCTGCCCCAAAGGCTGCTGCCCGTTTTCTGCACTTTCTTCCTCTTCTTCTTCTTTCACTGCTGCTGGTGAAGCTGCAGTCACCTCTGGGGCACATGGAGGGACAATGGAAGAGGGAAGACCTGACTCAGGAGGTGTGGCATCTGCCATCTGCATTACTGTGCTGGCCTTCAGCCTCATCTGCATCCTCTCGCGCTTCCTGTTTGTCAGGGACCACCGTGGTGGAGTTGCATTCTGCTTGTGGACATCCCCCAGCTTTTCCAGAGCACTAAGAAATGCATTAACATCCTTGGCTCTCGAAAACCCAATGTTCTTGGCAAGATTGAGAGCTGTTGTTTCCACCACACTGAACAAGTAGTTGCAGATTTTCTCCTTTGTCTCAGCCATCTCTGTGTCTCCCAAGCCAAACGTGCTCCGCTCTCCTCCTCTGCTCTCACAACTTGTGGGATCTGTGCAACTGGCACTGTGGTCAGTAGGGCTTCTTTCTCTCCCTGAACTAGGGCTGGCAATTCTCCACAGTGGTGGTGTCTCTCCCTCTTTGTGCAACTTGCCTTCTCTGAGGAGTTTATACAAAACACGGTTGACCTCTTTCTTTTGAGTTTTAAGTTTACGTGCCAGCTCATGAGCCGTGCAAGTCCTCCCCTCCCCAAGCTGCCTGAAAACAGTCAGAATTTCTTGTTCATAGTCTTGCCCAGCAAGAGACAGTCTTTGGAAATTGAGCCTCACAGCGTCAGAATCTCTCCTGGAGCTCTCCTGACGATGGTACTGCGGAGGGCAATACCGAGGCAGAGTCTCAACCCGTGGATGCTGGCTGGAGAACCTACGGGCTGCAGCCCAGGGCTGACCTCTGCCTGCAGGAGCCGGTGCCGCAGCTCGCCCGCCTCTGGTGCGCCACTCCTTGTGTGATCCCTGTCCCTGCAACACACAGACTTCAGCGTCCTGCTCTGTTAGGAACTGCTGGTGTAAAAAGGTTTCCTGATTAGTTTCTTGTGGGGTACGAGGGTGGTTAAAAGGACCTCGGTTAGTGCTGGAGCAGTTATGCCTTGGCTGGGTGAGATAGGAGCCTCTGCCTCGCCCAGTGCCTCTGATCATAGCGCACTCCTGGGACACGCGGGGGAACCAGGCTGCTGCTGAGCCAGGACAGGAGCTGCCACTCACTCCACACTCTCCCGCCCTGAGGAGAAAAAACACAGGAGCTCAGAACATCTTTTCACAACGACAGCATTCCAGAAATGCAGTTTAAACAGATTCCCAGCTACTGAGGCACTTCAAGCATCTTCTCACTTGTCAATTATTTTTCTACTTCTCTAGGAGTCTAAATTAGTCCTGTAAAAATACAAACGGCAAACTCTGGCTGCCCAGCAGAGAACCAGCAGCCCCAAACTGCAGGTGAAGTCAATCCCAAGAAGCAGCTTTGACACTGCTCCTGTTAGGCTTGATTCCAGCACGGGGCAGGGTGGCCTGCTCAGGATGTGCTCCTGAAACACAGCAAGCTCCACTGCCACAAGGGAGAGAGGAATCTCAGACCTACTTTGCAGCCTGAGAAATGGGGGCATGAGGAGGTAAAGGAGTACAAGGAGGTGAGCTGGACCAGCACAAGGAGCTGGAGCAACTTGCATGGTCACACAGAACAGAGCTGCAACAGGCTTGCAATTATTTTCAGATTCATGGCCAAAACAGTCTGAAACAGCAAGTGTCTTTTCCTCCCTGGACACTATGTGACCTGTAGAGGTAAGACATCACACGGGAGGGGAATGAAAGTGATAACATGCAGAGAAATTTGATAGGTGTGCAGCTGGCAACGGTACAAGTTTTTTTCCATTATAGCCCAAATTTCACTGTATCACACAAAGTTGTGCTGCTTCCCCTGGGGTACAGAGGTAAGACTAAACGATTAATATACTTTTTAAAAGTAAGGAATCCAGCCCAGCATATTCTAATTTTCTGATAACACTTGCTACAAAACTGAGAGGATAAAAACATGCAACACGATACATCACTGCCGGGTCCCCGTCCTGCCTGCTCCTCCGTGACCTCCTTACGGCACCTATCACCACAAAGATAGTTTTTCTGATCCAAGTCTCATCTTTATAAAGCTCCCCATCTTCACCAAACGCCTCAAGGTCAACTTAAATTTCACTTCCATGAAACAGCTGCACTCGGCTGCCTTCACCGGGACTTATTTTTACAACAAACGTGGGGAGGCTGAGTGCAGCGCGACAGCTCCCCAGCTCCGAGGGAGTCCCGCTGCTGCCCCCCTGCTCAGTGACCCCGTTTTACAAGTGCTCCCTGAGCCACGGGCAGGGCAAAAACACGATGAGGGCCTTGGAAAAACAAACAAACAAACAAACAAAACAAACCCACGCTCTTACCTCAGTCTCATCCACACGCCCAATTATTTTATGAGAAAATACAGGGAAAAAAGAAACGCCGAGCCGCAGAACGCGTCGCGGCCGAGAGGCACCGGGGCACCGCCAAGATGGCTGCGAGCTCCGTTTCGGTTTCGTTTCCCGCAGCAGCCGCTCCGCCCCGCCCAGGGAGCTCGCAGCGGGGGCTGGCCGCTTTCCCGGACAGGCTCTCGGCTTCGGGAGCAATCACCAGCGGCGGGAAAGCGAGCCAGGGAGGGCAGCTCCTTCCCCCGTTCCCTATGGCGCTGCAGCCCCGTCACTCGGGAGCCGCCGCCGGGACGGGGCTCCCCACAGGAGCGGCTGCTGTCCCGGCTTAGGGAGGGGCTGCGGGAACGCCTGCCACCCTCAGCCACACCCCAGAGGAGAGCGGGACCGCGGCAGGACGGCTGCCGCCTGCACCCGTGTCAAACCGCGTTCCGGGGCCCGCGCATCCACGGCGGCAGTGGCGGCACCGCGAGCACGAGGGGCTCGCCCGGACGAGGCCCCGAGCCCGGGGGACGATGTACGGGAGAGCGGCGAGCACCGAAAGCCGGGAGTTGAGGCTTTTATTCTGCGCGTTCCGCCCTGTGGAACCCGGTCCCGACAGGGACCTTGGGGAGCCAGGACACGGTCACACCGCCTTCCGCACGCCCGCGGGGGCTGCCTGCGCTGGAGGCTGCACCCCGGCCTGTGCGGCCCGAGCCCGCGGTGCCACCGGCTTCGGCGGCCGCTGCGGGACACTCGGGCCCGGAGGGACGCACACAGGCCCGTGAGGGCCCGGGCCCGGCCCGAGGCCGCTGCAGGATACCCGGGCCCGGAGGGACCCACACAGACCCGTGAGAGCCCGGCCCGCGGCCGCCCCCTCCTCACGCCCCTGTACCTTGCCGCTGCCGCCGCTGCCGGCGCATGCTGATGACGCACGAGAACCCCACGCGCCTGCGCAGGGAGCCGCGCGGCAGCCATCTTTCCCCCGGCCCGAGCGCGGCCATGTTTGGCACGGGCAGCTCTCGGCTGTGCCGGCGCTGCTGACCCGGCGGGGCTCGGCCCGGCCGCTCCGCTGCGGGAGAGACACCACAACCGCTCAGTCCCCCGGCTGAAAGGCAGCACCACTCCCGCTGTGTCCCGGGGCAGCGGCCGCTGAGGCGGCGGCGCGCACAGGCGCTGCTCCCCGTGCGGCTCCCACGGCGTTCCCCCCGCCCCGGCCCGCGCGTGCGCCCTGAGCGCCGCCGAACGTGCCCGGCCCCGCCGTGCCCTCAGGGCTGGGGGCTCCTCCCGTCCTCCGTGCGCCCCCAGGGCCCGCGGGACACCCATTTCCTATGGGCTCTCTGTCTGTGGTGCGGCTCCCTTCTCCCTTGGAGCTTCCTTATCCCCCTGTGCCCCTCACCGAGGTCTCCCCAGCGGGGCTCCTCTTTTACCACAGGCTTCCTGTGGGACTCCCCTCACCCCATTTTAATCCATTATTTTAGTGCCGGAGGTGCAGCAAGTCACATCCCACCCTGTCCGAGGTTTTTTCTAGGTAAATGGACACGTTCTCCTCCATAATCCCAAAGCAGGCACGGCCCCTGCTGCCGGTGGATCCTCCCTTTCCCGGGCAGACACCATCCGGACCGTGTGAGTTACAAAACTACCGGCAGAGAACAGATCGTTCCTGCCTGCTGCTGCACCTCAACAGCCGTGTGCCATTTACCGGCTGGCACGGGGACCCGCCCGGAGCTGCCCCGGCAGCGCCCTTCGGGCTGTCAGCGGCTCGGAGCAGCCCCGGCTGGGCAGTGGGCACTGTGGTGTTTATAACTCCGGGTATGGATCATAACCAAAAGGCTTGGGAGCCGAGCTATTAGATGGTCCAGCCATGGGGGTCGGGTTCTTGTTCCAGGCAACAAGTGCAGGACAAGAAGAAGTGGCCTCAGGTTGCACAAGGGCGGGTTTAGATGTTAGGGGATGTTTCTTCAGGGAAGGGGTGATCAGGCTCTGGAAGAGGCTGCCCGTGGCGTTGGTGAAGTCATCATCCCTGGAAGTGTTCAATCAATAGCTGGAATCAGTGATTTTAGAGGGCTTTTCCAATCTCAGCAAATCTGCAATTCTGTAATTCTGCTGCTTTGGTACAACCGGTGAGCAACTGTCAGGACCATCATCTGGGAGTCCCCAGAGCCTCTTCTACCCGAGTGGTGGGTGTGGAGGGAGCCAGGAGGGATGGCCATGGGTTCTGGATGAATTTTAGAGGCCCATCTGCCTACATTTGTCCATGAATGGGCAAAACATGCAAAGACAAGCTCCTCAGAGCACCCTGGTCCTCCCAGCAGCTCTGTGTGTCCCAGTGGAGGGACCTGTATGTGCCTTTAGGTGGGGACCATATACCCACCGTGGGCTCTGCCCTGCAGCTTTCCAAAGGCATTTCAATGAACCTGGAGTAGTGGCAGGCTGCAGAAATGGTGAGTCAGACTCCAGAATTGTCAGGCTCAGCTGCTGCTCGTGTTCAGTGAAGGCTGGGGATTGTTCAGGGTTTGGAGTTTTCTTTTCAGATTATTTCTGGATTTAGAGATTTTGGGGCTTGTGTGTCATAGTGTGGTTTTGGTGGTTTTTTTTTTTTTCCTGTAATGGAGAGACTCCTTGCCTAAGGAAGAACTTGGCACGCTCACTGAAGTTGTCACATCTCTGTTCCTAGGAGGGTCTGGGAGCACAAAGGCTCCTGCCTGGGACGAGGCTCATGGCAAACACAGAGGTCACAGTGCACATCAGCAGTGTCTCCCATCCCCTTCACTGAACAGCACACAGAGCACACAACTACCGACTCCTCAATCTGTTATTTTTCTTTTTTTCACTCTCTTTTAATCACTCCCAAGCTTTGCTCCAGGCTGGATGGATGTGATTCATCTTGGCTGCTGTGGAGATGGAATGGGAAGGTTCCAGCACTGCTGTGTGACAGCCTTGGTGTGCCATAGGCTGCTCATGAAATCGTGTGCTGCTGGCATTGTTGGGCCACGTATCCTTTAGAATTGCAACACCCTAAACCTGACAAACAGGCACTTCATCCACACCAGCTCATTCTCCTTTCTCCTTCTTTATGGAAAATTGGCAGACTCCCAGCCTGTTTCCATAGGAACGGGCTGAGAGACCAGGAGACCTCCAGCTGCTGAAGTCCCAGCATTAACACAGCCATGGCATCTGCCTGGCCGTGACAAAAGCTCCTGCAGCCTCTGGAGATTGCAGTCATGGCAAAACCAGTCAGTTTGTGGTGGAGATAAGGAGCTGATAACCAGCTTACCTGAGGCTGCCAGCTGATTTTGGTGGAGGGTGGAGAAAGCTCCATTACTTCTGGGTCTCATCCTCCTCCCCTGCTTCTTTGGGGGCTGCCCCAAACCTCCCACGTTCCCCAGGCTGAGCAGAGGCTTCCCCGCAGGATGGCAGCATTCACTAAAGCTCCAGCATCAGCTGGAGATGCCTCAGGTGTCTGCTTTGATTTGCTTCCCTCTTATGAAATGAGAGGAAATAAATTGTGGCACAGCTCCCCCGCCTGACTTTCTGCTCGGATGCCAGTTATCAGCTCAGGCTATTGTTCTGCAGAGTTTCATTTTAAGCTCCTTTATTAGACACTCTAAAATATCACTTCCTTGCTCTTGCAAACAGCCTGTTCCTGCATGAGAGATTTGTACTTCTTAATCAGCTGATGGTGGTTTCTAAGGGAAGGCAGCCCTGGGAGTGGTGGTTTATCACCTGCTGTGCTGCTGTTTGATCCCCTCTGCCCCAGGGCCAAGCTGTGCTCTCACACTACTGGGAAGAGGTGCAATTAGGGTTTGGCATCCTTGCAGAAGCACCCATCAAACACTCCAGGCTCCTCATATGAGAAGTGAGGAACTGGGCTGAGCTGGTTCCCACGTTCTTCTAAGTGTTGCACTTTCTCCAGTCTGTCTGCACATGTACAGCTGGGAACTGACATGGAAAATCTTCCTAACTCCAGAGCATCAGTTCCCCTAGAAGGGAAAAAATGCTTTATTTTCTTCCCATGGATTTTTATGGTAGCTATAAACATGGAGCAGGTAATTCATGAGAAGTGCTGCCCCATTCTGAGCCTGTGGCTTTGGTATGGGCACAGAGCAAGGAGCTGCTCCCCAGAAAGAGCCTTTTCCTCCTGCTTTGCTCTCTATTGCTCCCAACAGACAGGTTCCTAGCTGGGGAAGCAGCAGAGCTATCCAGGGAATTGCACAAGCTCTTGCCTTGCTGCTCAGCCAAGGAGTGACCCTGAGCTTTGGTAGAGCCCCAGCAGCTGCCATGTCTGTGGTTTCAAATCATCAAGGGGGGGATTACTCACCCTGAGAGCTCCCAGTGAGGATCAGAGGGGAAGGGGGTCTCCTGACACCTCTGTCTGTGTGATCCTCATCCACCTCAGGCACCAGTGTGCCCCAGGGATGGGCAGTATGCTGCAGTGGAGGCCAGCAGGGAAAGGCAGGTGGGCCTGGCACATCTGCAGCAGGAGGAGGCAGCACTCTGACTCCCACGGCAGCTGCAGTGGTGGGAAGCAGCACGGTTTTATTCTGTCTGGTACAAAAAAGGCAGAAGGCAGACTGTGGCTCAGCCACCTGGCTGGCAGGGTGTGCTATGTGAGCACGGCCTTCACTTTGAGTTCTTGGATGCTCAGGGGCTCTTTTCCTGTGGTTTTAGAGCCATCACAGCATGTGGGGCCAAATCTCCCCTGGAGTGGGCTCCTTGGGCTCCTCCCCCTCCCAGTGCCATGATGGCCAGGGGCTCCTTCAGCTTGGAAAGGAGCTGTGGGAAGACTGGCTGATGCCAGCTCAAATGATGCTTCAGATGTCAGCGTCCCCTTGGCATGGCTCCAGCTGGTCAGCCTGCCCCTTACAAAGCTGTTGACTCAGGTGATGGCCAAAGCATTGCTGCAGGAGGTTACATGGGATCCTAGACAGACCGTGAATCTCCCAGCTTGTTCTTGGAGGGGGAATAGTGAGGGGAAGGGGCTTTCTTTCACTGGTCTGAGCACATCTGATGCAGTGGTTTCCAGAGAGTCCATCAGCTGAATTAATGAATCCTTCCTAAAGCCAGAATTCAAAGATCTTCCTAGTACAGATGTTAGTTGACATGGCATTAATACTCCCTTCGATGACCTTTACATCACCATCCAAGCCCAGGCGCCCCTTTTTGCCCTTTCATATTTAATATTAAATCTGATTTATCTGCAAGGGGGCTTTATCATGTGCTCAGACAAATCAAAGGGATTTCACAGTCCATCCCTGAGGCAGAGCCATGGGTAGGAAAAGCATTGCCTTGAGGAGAGAAGCACTGACCTGAGGATAAAAGCATCACACGCACCCTGGACAGAGCTCTCCACCACTACTCCTTTGCCACTTACCACCACTCCAGTGTCTGATTCTTATCTGTGTTGCTTGAGTTACTTGCTGACCCTCTCCTTTTTTCTTGAAGCTCAGTGCTCAGCAACTCCAAAGCTGCTCAATGCAGCAGCTGCTGCTCTCCTCTCCTGTTGATTTATGTGCTGTTGAGCACAGAGACATTCTAAAGGACCATCTCACAGGAAAAGGCCTGGCACAGCTGGATCTCCAAAGGACTTTCTTGCATGCAGGACTCCATGCCTCCCGTGAGATCCCATTACACCTCTTCCACTGCTTTTTCTTTAATTGCTGCAGATAATTTTTTTTTTCATGCAGCACAAACTGACTGCTGACAGAGTCAGTGCCATGTGCTGATGGAGACACAGGAGGCTTGACTGGAGGGAGTAATGGATGGCAGAGGAGATGCCAGCTGCAGATCACAGGGACATGTACAGCACTGTAATTGGTTGGCTTGCACAGATTTCCTCCCAAACAGCATTTTTTAATCTAAAAGAATGCAAGAAACTGGAACATGTCTTGCTTCATTCATGGCTTCCCTGGAGGCAGCAGCAGCAGCATGTTAAGGAAAAAAGAGAAGGAGGAGGAAAAAATAGTCAGAAGCACCAGGTGGCTGAATATCTTGCAGCCTAATTGATTCCTCTTTAATTAGAACAAAACCTGTTGCACTCAACCAGCATTCAGTGCCAGCTTTGGAGAAAGCAGCATCTTCCCTGGCCCTGTACCAGCACAGCTTGGCATGGAGGGAGGAGAGGAACCTCAGGGAACCATGTGAAGCTGACAGTATCTCTTCCACACCTGGGAATCGGGGCAAACTCCAGCTCCTACAACTTTCTTCGAGGCAGCAAGAGCAGGATGAAGGAGAGCCAACCATGTCAGTGTCTGTTGCACTCTGAGCTGCAGCAAGGGACTTGGCTGGGATTAACTGGAGTAACTGAGACTTCACAGGGATTTCTGTGCCTGTGCCTGACCTCACTTGAGAACTGCTCACCGCTTCTCCCACAAATCCAGTTATTTTTAAAATGGGAAAGAGCTCGGCTTCATTTGCAGTGAAATTACTTCTCTGCTTTTTCCTTTTCACTTTTGAATGGATGTTCAAAACCTTGCCTGTGTTGGGGACCCCTCCACCTGCAGGGCTGTGTCTAGCTCTGGGGCCCCAACATAAGGATGTGGAGCTGCTGGAGAGGTTCCAGAGGAAGCCACAAAGATACTTCCATGGCTGTAGCACCTGTGCACTGGAGACGGGCTGGGAGTTCAGCCTGGAGAATGGAAGGTTCCAAGGAGACCTTTGAGCCCCCTCCAGTGCCTAAAGGAGCTCCAGGGGTGCTGGAAAGGGACTTTGGTCAAAGGTCTGGAGGTACAGGACAAGGGGCAATGGCAATGCCAGAGGGCAGGGTTAGATGGGATATTGGGAAGGAATTCTTCCCTCTGAGGGTGGGGAGGTCCTGGCAGAGGCTGCCCGGAGAAGCTGTGGCTGCCCCTGGATCCCTGGAAATGTCCAAGGCCAGGCTGGACAGGGCTTGGAGCAACCTGGGATAGTGGAAGGTGTCCCTGCCCATGGAAGGGGGTGGGACAAGATGAGTTTTAAGGTCTCTCCCAGCTCAAACCAGTCTGTGATTCCATGAAAACAGGCTCTGCACTGCCTGGTGCAGGTTAGGTGGCAATGTCAAACCTCATCCCCTGCAGCACCTGGTCCCATCTCAAATGCTTTTGGCAATGCTACTTCACAGTTTTAATTCTTTAGTCCTTGTGACATGTGCAAGGGCTTTCCCTGGTGCAGGCTGGCTGTGAGGGCTCCCCTGTCCCCTCACAGCTTCTCCCCAGCAGACCCAGGAGCTGGACCCCACCCTGGGTTGCTAGTTCTATTGAAATGTCATAACGGGTGAAGTGACAGCTTGTCTGTGGGTTTTGCAGCAAAGCCCCCACCACCAACTGGCTTGGGAGGGCTGCTGTTGTTCCAACACACTGACTGCTCGCCAGCAGAAAACCCCAACATAATAATTTGAGTAGCAAAGTGTCATCTTCTAGCCCATCCCTGCTGAAAAACCTTTCTTATGGTGGGAGCACCAGGCCAGCAGCCTCTGGGAAACAGAGATGACTTCTTCCATCTGTTTAACATGTAAAGAGACACAGATGCTATTAACTCTAGCCTGGCCTCTCATCAGGCAGCTCCATCCTTTGCAGGTGCTCTCAGGAATTACAGGGAGAGAAGAGGAAGCTGATATGCAAATGCTGTGGCTGAGCAGGAAGCTCAGAAGGGAAGAAGCATCCTCCCATCCCTTGCATGCAGTCCCAGCCCTGCACTGGGCAGGGACCTGGCACTGTCACAGGCTCCAGCAGTTAACTGATCCCATTGGAATGGCCTGTAGCAAGAGCTGGAGCAGCCCTGTCTGGGCTTATGAGGGCTCAGGAGCAGTTTTTGTGGTGCCAAGCTGTTTGGCTGATATTACCCACTCTGCTTGGAAGGCGTGATCTGGCCTGCAGACCTCACACCACTGCTCTGATGATGAACAATAATGAATGAGCCCCTTGGTGCCAGAAGTACCAAGGCTGGGTAGATGAATTAGCAGCAGAGCAGCCTCAATTTTACCTTGGGAAAGGAGCAGTACATCCAAGATGGAAATAGGTACAGGACAGGTCCCCACCTCATTTTATCTCTGCAGCAAGTGCAGAATAGGGTTTCCTGAGCACTTTTCTTCCTGGCTTCAAGAGCTGGGGACCAGATCTGGGCTGCTCAGCTGGAAGCCACATCTCCTGCTCACTCACCACCCACCCCATCCCCTAGGAACCAAAAGTGTCCCTGCAGGGAGTGAGACTCCCAGCTCCTGACTGGGGAAATGCCAGCATTTAGAGGCCGTAGCTCAGCACCAGAGCACTTGGCTGCCTGCAAAGGCAAAGCCTGATCCAAAGCCCCTGTTCCCTGCCTGCCCCTCCCTCGCCCCCAGGAGTTGCCTCCCACATCCTGCTCACTCCCAGCAGGCAGATGCTGATTCAAACCTGTGCCCTGTGGAGCTGTTTGCTTGGGATTTTCTTCCGCCTTGTGGAAGGCCAGTAGTTCCCCACTGTTTATAAAAGCTCTATGTGTAAGGACCTGTTTAGCAAAACAACAGCTTTTTTTTTTTTTTTTTTTCTTTTCTCCCCCCTTTTTTCCCTCTTTTCTTCGGAAGTGCCCTTCCCCTTCTGTCACTGCACATTCCAGCGCTGATGCAGGCACATTGCACTGGGCTGAGTGAAGGTGCCCAGACCTTCACACCAACGGCATCCTTCTCCTCCTCCCCCTCCCTCCTGGGGCTGGGAAAGCACAGGGCAGACACAGGGAGGTGGAGAGCCATGCTATGGCCATTACCTTTCTGTTTGGAGAAACTTTAATACTGAGCCATTAATTAAAACAGATTTCATGCTGCACATGAAGATTAACATATTTTGCCTTGCCTTCATGGGCAGTATCAGAACTACAGCTGCCTTTGTATGGCAGGGCTCTGCTGCTCTAAGCCATTAATCCTGGAAATGAAGCTCCAAGGGTTTAATCACCTATCAGAGAGCCCCCCTGACTGCTGGAGGTATTTTTAGGATTTAGAGGTATTAGTTCAAAACTAAAAAAGCCCGATTTATTGATTAATCACAATTCAACTACTGCACATCACCTTCCTCCTCTGCTGGCTCCACAACTCCATGTTTAGCTGGAGGAGTTATTTCTGTTGGTATCCTCCTAGCCCACATGTCAGGATGGAATTTGGGGCACCAGTCCCCAGCCTGCTATCTTCACAGTGAGCTGAAGCCAGCAGTGCCCCGTTGCTAGGCTCAGAGTGGTGCTCATTGGGAAAGGGTCCAGCTTCCCCTTACCAATGCATTCACTTTGGGAAAGTTATTTGTGTGCCCTTTGCACCCCAGACAACTTTTATCCTTGTTTTTTTTGAGGTGAGGGATGAACTGGAGGGAGCAGCCCAGCTCTGATGTTTGAGCAGAGTTGGGAGAGCATGGGGAGCCTCAGTGCAGAGCCAGAGGAAAAAGCATCTGCCATGCCACCAACCTCCTACACTCCTTTCTTGAGCCACAGCCTAAGAACATGGGAACCAAAAATCCTTTTGGGGACCAGGTGTCTGGAAAACCCCTCATCACTCCCATAAAACAAGGCATCTGGGGGTTCCCCCTGGTTTTACAAAGTGCCCAGCAGCTCCTGGCATGGAGGGTCCAGAGATGTGACCCCTGCCTCAGCTTCCCTCTGCACAAGGGAACAGGGATGTATCTCCTTCCCTGGGGTCTTCCCAAACTGCACAGATGGACCCTGAGGAGCACCAAGCTGCTTCCTGGGGATGAACAGGACAGCTCAGCACTGCTGAGTACCCAGCACAACCTTTG
This sequence comes from Pyrgilauda ruficollis, assembly GCF_017590135.1. NCBI lineage: Eukaryota > Metazoa > Chordata > Aves > Passeriformes > Passeridae > Pyrgilauda > Pyrgilauda ruficollis. The sequence goes on along the minus strand of NW_024517540.1, from coordinate 95,786 downwards.
TGGCACTAAGTTTCACTTCAGCAAGGGGTTCCTGGGTCAGGAATGCTTCCAACATCACTCCCCTGTTGGCTCCAGGGGCAGAAAGAAAAGAGCTCTCACGGCTTGCAGAACAGAAGGTCTGAGGCACTGATAGCTGTACGTATAGATCATATATTTGTGTGTGTAACTCTGCACAGAGAGCTGCATCCTTACACACCCGCACAGGTAAATACTTCTAGATAGTGACCTCTTCAGATTAAAGTCCAAGGCACTTTTTACAGTGAACAGGTTAAAGCCATAGTTTAAAACATGCCTGTTTCTGGGTACAGCTCGGGTTTATGGCAATGCTGTGGGGATGGGCTGTTGTCATATGGGCCAGCCCCCACTCCTGTCCTCCAGCTGAGAGACCAGCCCTGAAGGAGGAAGGTAAGCCCAGGACTGGATCCTGACCACAGAGACATGCAAGCAGCTCCCACTGGAAGGTGCATGGGCAGTGCTGAGACCCCAGCGGGGGAAGAACACTTTGGGCAGAAGAAGGAGCAGAGCTGGGTGCACAGAGCACCAGGGCCCCCAGCCAAGAGCACCCACTGGGCAGGTGGTTCTGGAGCCCTGCCTGGTGCCTCCTGGGACTCTGAGGTGGCTCGTCCCATAGGGAAATAATGCCATGGAGAAGCTTTTTCTCTCTCCTGCAAAATCCCCTCTCTTCAACCTTGGACCCTTTGGATACTTTTTAGGAGGGAGCTTGGAGTTAGGTGAGAAGAAGCTCAGAGCAGTACAGAGCCTGGCAGCAGAATCTTCCCAAACTGCTCAGCAATCACCACCATTGCCCCCCACCAAACATACCTGGTGGCCAATGCACAGGGCTCTGGGCTGCCTGGAAGATGCTGGGCAGCAGAAGCCCAAGGGAGAGTGGTGCAGAGGACCAGGAATCCCCTGACAGCCCCAGACCTAGCTGGCATCAGCAGAGGTTCAGCCCTGGCCTCTCAGAAGAACCAGCATCTTTCCTCCATCAGAGCTTGTTTCTGCAGGGAGATTTCAGGTCTGGGGTCCAGCAAGGAGCATCCAGACCTCATGGCAGCTCATTGCTGCTGGGGTTCCACTGGGTGGGACTGGCCTGGAAGGGTGAGACCAGCACAGCTCTGACATTGGTAACAGAGTGGCAGTGACAGCAGCTCTGATCAGGAAGGGCCAGTGCAGGGACTTTTAGACTTTCTCTGGACAAAAGCAGCAGGAATTGGTTCCATAGGTGCTGCTCACTCCCAGACACATCATGCTCTGTGAAGACTGGCCAGGACAAAGGGTGGCTGCCAAACAGCAGTTTAAGACTTATGATCCAGTAGGGATCAGGTTCAGCAGCTCAGGGGTTGGAGGTAAGGAAGTGATGCTCTCTGAGGCTCAAGGAGTCCATAGAATCACAGAATCATGGAATCAGAGTAGTTTGGGTTGGAAGGGACTTAAAGCTCATCTCATTTCCCATGCTATGGGCTGGGACACCTTCCACTAGACCAGGTTACTCCAAGTCCCATCTAAACTGGCCCTGAACACTTCCAGAGATGGGGCAGACACAACTCTGGGCAGCCTGTTCCCAGCTGAAAGGCTGAGACAAAACAGTCCCTGCAACCTCATCTCATTTCTCTTTTGTGCTCAGGGTTTTGTCCTCCTATGCCATCATATCCTGAGGTTGAACAAAAGCTGCAGCGCCCCAGGGCAGGGTGTGAAATGTGAACTGGACATGTCCCAGTCTCTTCTCCCAAGTAACAAGTGAAAGGACAAGAGAAAATGTCTGAAAGTTGTGCCAGAGGAGGTTTAGGTTGGATACTGGGAAAATTTCTTGTTGTAAGTGTGGTCAGGCTCTGGTACAGGCTGCCCAGGGCAGTAGTGGAGTCCCCATCCCTGGAGGAATTTAGAAGATTTGTTTATGTGGCACTTGGGCACGTGGGTTAGCGGTGGGCTTGGTGGTGGTGCTGGGTTAACAGTTAGACTTGATGTTCTTAGAGGACCTTTCCAACCTCAATGATTCCATAATTCTATGAAAATGTGTTCTGCAGCACTGCTTTCTTAAGAGCCTCCATCCTGGAGGAAAAGGGGAAGTTTGACTCTTGCAGAGCTTGTGCCCAGGGAGCAGAGTCCCTCCTTCTGCTGGAGGAGACAACCTGGGGAAAATGGCTTTCCAGAACCTGGGAAAAAAGGGGAGCCTGACCTTTCTGTAGGGACATGCAAAGCTCTGGTGCCATTGGGCTACACACAGATCCAGACCTGCTAGAGGTCAGCTTCCAAGTACTGTGAATGAGTACAAGGGAGATAAAGGATAACAACTTGGGTTCTGCACTTCTCCCTGTCCCCCATCCTCACTGGCAGTAGTAGCTGTACTCAGAAACAGACATTTTTGGCAGCAGCCTGCTGTTGCTGCCTGCTAACAACCGTGTTGGGTACAAAACCATAATTGAAAGTTACCATAACCATCATAATATAGCAATATATTTCATTGTTAAAATAAACTATTATGCTTTCCCCTATCAATAAAAAAGAAGCGAGCAGTATAGAGGCAAGATGCAAACCCAGGTCAAAGCTCCTTAAGTCTGGACAGAAACATCCATGAGTTTGCAGAGAGATCGTGGAATTTTTCTGGTATTTCTAGGATTGTTCCTTGCAGGCGGAGCAGGAAGGAGAGTCGTGGAGCAAAAAAAGCCCCCAAGACTGTGCCAAAAATGGGACTGGCTGGGTCAGGTGGGTCCTGGAGGGGCATTGGCCCCATTGGACTGTGGGATCAGACGCTTCCCAGCTTGCAGGAGGTCGGCATCGCTGCGATTTTCCTCTAGTGCTGTTCCTCCACCTTGGTTGCTGATCTCGGCTCTTCTCTCTGTCCCGATGTCCCTTAGGGTACCCAAAGTGATCATCTCAGGTGTGTGGACAGGACTGGCTGCAGAGCATTTACTGGAGCTGTTCACTGGGGCTGTGCCAGCCAAGGCTGCTGTTGACCAAGAGCTGCCATCAGGGAGCAGCTCTGCATGGGCACGGCGGGCTGGGCTGCCCTGCCCTGGGGGCTCCTCACCATGCCTGCCCTCACTGTGGCCTCAGCTGGGCTCTGGGGTCCTGGCAGCAGGGCTGGAGGGGGCTGGTCTCAGTGCTAGCCACGGTGGGGTCTGGTGCTGGGAGCAATGGATCAGGGCTACTGGTACCAGTGCTGAAAAAACTGGCAGGGGAGTGGGTGAAGGGATGGGATATGGGCTTTGGGGATTGGGATGGGCATTCAGGGGTGTGGAATGGGGGGTGCAGGGGTGGGATAGGGGTGTGGGAGTGTGTGGGATGCAGTGTGCAAGGTGCAGGGCATAGGGTGCAGACCCTGGGCTGCCAGGTCCCAGGCAGAAGGGTTGTTGCACTGCAGGTTGTGCTGAGATGAGGCCAGGGAGGAAGGTTGTGGGGTGCACAGGGACCCACTGCCCCAGCCTTGTCAAAATCCCACTGCAGCAGCAGCTGCTCTGCCCCAGAACAAGGGTCTCTTGCTCCAGCTGCAATCCCAGCTCTCTCGCTGTGGTCCTTACCACCTCCAGCCTTGGGGTCTGCAGCTAGCAGCACCTGCTCTTGTCTCACTTGGTTGGATTTCCCAGACTTGATTGTGTGCTGGCAGGGAGGTTCCTGGGTCCCTGCTGGCAATATTGATCTTTAAGAATCAATACATCCTCTGGCTCTCTGATGCCCCAGGACACATCTTCACGCCTCATCCCATGCATAGCACCGTTCCATGGGCAGTTTGCTCCTATCTGAAGCCCAGAAAGCATTTTTCTCCACCAGCTGCCTGCAGGCCAGGGAAAATGCTGCATTTCAGGGTCTTTCTCAGAATTTCTTACATATTCTCCATTGCTATGCTGGCAACCTCCTGAGAGAGATCAGCAGGAGCTTCTGCTGGGCACGATGGACAGGGGGGCACCCACAGGCATACAGGGAGCAGCAGCTGGGCTGAGAATAGATCATGGGGGGCTTCCAAGGCAGCAGTGAATCCCCAGCCATCCGTGGGATATCAATGATAATTACAAGAGCTTGGAAGAGCAGCTCTTTCCCAGCAGCTGTGTCTCCCACTGGCCAAGGACCAGCAGCAATGGGCACGTGCCTGCCTGAAGGCAACAGGGATGACTGCATTTGTGCCCTGCTACCAACACCTCTGCAGCACAGGGATCTCATTTTGCAGTGCTCCTGCTTTTGCCTTACAGCCTTCTTCCTCCTCCTCCTCCTCCTCCTAGGGCCAGCATGGGGGCAGTACTCCTCACTAACTCACTGCTTATTTTCTATGTAACTCCAGCTGCAGGGCACAAGGAGTGGAACCACCTCACACCACTGGCAGCAAGGAAATTCTGCGGCATTGGGGGTGTAGGGGTGGTGGTGCAGGAGGGTGCTGTGTCTCTACCCCTACGTGTGCACAAAATCCAGCATTATTTATGGAAGGGAAAAAGTTACAAAGGAGAGCATTACAGGCTGAGTATACCTGGAGTAGCACAGTGACTGATTACAATTACTGACACTGCTGGGTGAGGTGTAATTAATATTGCAGAGTAATTACATAGTTACTTCATCTGTTTAAAAATATATAAATACTCTCTGCTGAGTTTTCATGGAAAGCAGCAAACACCAACCCCAAAGTCAGAGCCTGGCATGGCTCCATGCAAGGATCCAGGAAAGCCAGAACATGACACTGGGGAAGAACTGAGGAGGAAAAAGGGAGAAATGGTGAATGCAAAACAGAAAGTGGCTGGTTCCAGAAGCAGCCAGGTGATGCCAAGGGTACCTCAGGAAGCTGAACACCAGCAAAAATGTATAATGGAGTCTGAGGTGCTGCACTTTGGCAGGCATGGGCACCAGTGCCTCTGCCAAGACAGTGCCAGAGAGTGCTGCTGCCCTCCACCAAACCCAGCAGAAGTGGCATGAAGGCCATGGGCTTTGTTTTAAACAGATGAAGCACCTGCCCCTGCTACCACATCACTTGCCAGTGAGCTCCTGCTTGATCCTGGTGGATTCGACATTGCCAACTGGGCTCAAGCATGGACGTTCCCAGCACAAGTGGAGACAGTTGGAGCTGATGGGGTGTTCATCCAGCACTTCTGAGACTGCTGCAATGAGCCCAGTGGCTTTGCAAGATGCTGGGAGGCTCCCAGCAGGCAGTGATGTGAGCACCTGGAGACCCCCTCAGTGCCCGAGCTGGCCTGCCAGCCCCATCACTGGCCACCAACACACTGGCTGGGGGCAGCCCTGCGTGGCCCTGCACGCTGTAGGCACTGCTTTCCTGGCTCTGGCATGTGTCTCCAGGCAGAATATGACACTAAGGACCAGAAAGAAGAAGTGTCCATTGTTCTTCTCTGGGTAGAAAACACTCACAGCTCCAGAGAACTCCACAGGAAGGTTACAGCCAGACATTGTCACCCAGCTGTCAGAGTGAGGGGGCTGTCCTGTGGGTCCCGGCAAGGAGATGGAATGGAGCATAGGCAGCGTCAGCCAGAGCCTGCATAACGAACCTCCCCACACTGGCATCTGCCTGGCGAGGTTTGGCAATCGTGAGAGGGGCAGGGGGCCAGGGGGGTGCCCCAGGGAGAAAAACTCTCCCTCCGGTGTCTCCGTTGCTTCAGTGCTTCTGACTTGGTGTTTTGTTTTGTTTTGTTTTCAAATGTGAAGACCTGAGATTGAGCGTGGGTTTTCCGTCTGCCACCGGACGCCATGGCACAGGCTGGCCCAAGGCATCACCTTCTGTCCCCTTCCTTCACCACGTGTAGAGGCACCTGAACAGGGATGCAATTCCCGATACCAAGGCGTTGGCAAAGCTCCGAGCATTGCTCGGCACTGCTGGTCCCACTGGCTCCAGCTGAAGGGTCCTGCAGCGGTTCAAGGACCAGAGGAAAGTTCACAGAGACCTCATGATCTGTGTGGAAATGCTTCCCCTGTCCACGGTGGGGCTGAGGGGCTGTGTTTTAGCAGCTGCTTGAGCTCGTGTAAGGGGTGGGGAAGGAGGTGGAGCTGACCCCAATGGGGCTCTCAGAGAGAGGTGTCTGGGGGGTGCCCACGGGCACACCAACGCCCCGGGCCTCCAGCACGGCGGTGAGCAGGCGCTGCTGCTGCTGGCGCAGCATGTCAGCCATCAGCAGGGGCAGGGAGTTGAAGCTGGCACTGAGCTGCTCCAGCTTGGATTCCAGGCCACTGATCTGCTTTTCCAGGTCCTCACTGCGGTCATTTAGCTCTGTGATGAGGTCGTACATCACGTTCTGCATCTGGGGAGGGGACACAGGGGACAGTGGCGGGGTTAGTACCATGGCTGGAGGGGTTAGTGCCACTGCTTCTAGCAGAGCTCACCCCTTTACCCCTTTCTGCCCTGAGAGCTGCCCCATCTCAGCCCACCCCAGGTTCTCCAGGGGTTCTGTGACTGCAGTTTGGCTCATCCCTGGCCATCAAAGCGAGGAAACTCTGCTGGCCCTGTGCTGCTGAGCAGTGGTACCCCTTGCACAAAGGGTTGCAGGGAACCCCTAGCTCATGAATGTGTATCTCCTGCTTTGCAAGGGCAGCCATCCCACAGCAGCTATTCCTTGCTGACATTTACTGAGTCGGAGCATTTTGCGGTCAGCCAAGTCTGCTTTAGTTACTCTGAGTGAAGAGAAACACTCAGTCTGGCCAAGCCACAGGGTTCCTGTGGGACTTGCCTTTGAGAGGTCGACAAGGGTGTTGGCTTGGTCACTCAGCTTCCTCTGCTCCATCTTCACGCTCCGTAACCTGGAGAGAAGGAAAGAGCACATGGCTGTACTCCCTCCCCTCTTTCAAACTGCATCTGGAGACCTGCCTGCATATTGGGCAATGGAAAACTGCCCCCACACCCCTACCAGGGACAGGATCCTGGTTCATCTGGAGCTCAGTTGCCCCCAGCCCACTGCACAGCCTCTTACTGGTGGATGGCTTGTAGGAACTTCCTCTGGTGCTTTCTGACTTTAGCATGGTCGATCTTCTTCAGCAGCTTGGTGTGCTTGTAGATAAGCCACGTTTCCCGCAGGACGTTGGCTGCCGCGTTCTTGATCTGAAAAGGAAGAGTGGCTGCAGGTCACCAGCCAGGTGGGATCTCAGAGACACTGCTGTGGCTCTGCCATGAACCAAAGCTGCACTTGACCTGCCCCAGCAGCAGCGAGGCGCTCGGCTCTGCACCCGCACGCTCTCCTGTTCCAGGGGATGCTGGGCACTTTAAGCAGGAGTAAGAGAGGGCAGAGCTGTTGGCCCCTGGTGTACCCACATCCCAGTCCTGCTCTGCACTCATGCTCCAGCACTTGACTCTTTGCCTACACACAAAGTTGTACCATAAGCCTCAAGAATAAAAGATCCCAATTTTTTTCTTGATTCCTGCACCCATCTGCCAATCTTGGCAGGTCCCAGACCTGCAGGCCCCAGTTGTGCTGCCGGCGTGAGGACGTGGCTTCCGCAGACTCTCCGGCTAAACTGCAGTGGGCTGCTCACACCAGGAGGAACTGGCATGGAGCCTGCAGATCCCTATTGCTGGCCAGTGCAGTGGGGCTCACCAGCTGTTTTGCTCTCCCAGCCTGGTCACACCAAGGTCCTGACTATTCCTGGGGTGTCAGGGCTTTGTCTGGGGCTCTGCTCTCTGGGGTGAAGCGGTGCCCTGGTTGCTTGCCACCACTGGTTGCCTTTCCAAGGGCTGCACTGATGCTCGTTTTGCCACCATCCCCTCTAAAACATATTCTAGCATGCAGACCCCATTATGTGACATGCCACTTTTGGTTGGCTGATGCTTTGTCATGATGAGGCTGCCAAGACCAGTGACCTCCTGCTGCTCCTACATGCTACCAGGGATGTGACACCAGCCCCTGGTATGATAGTGACCCCATGAACACCCCACTGCAGGCTCTGGGTCCTTTCTCAAGGGAGCCTCACAATGTGGTTCTTATCTGTGGTGGACACTGAATCACTAAAACCCAGTTGTCCTCCTGACAGGAAGAATGAGATAATGCTCTGGAAGAGGCGGGAGTATGCTCCCAAAATCACCTAAATCCCTGGAAGAGAGCTGCTGCTCTTTGTCTCAGTGTAACACTTGTCCCTGTGCTATATCCACAGCACTTGGACAACTTCCTCAGCAGTGGTACCTGCAGGACCCACATCCAGGGGTGCCAACACCTTCCTCTCCTGTTGTAGCTTCACTCAGAGATGCTGGCACCTTCCTCCACTGTGGTACCCACAGGATCCAGAGGTGCTGACACCTCCCTCCTGCCATGGTAGCCCAAATCCCCAGCTCCTGGCACACAGCAATGCCCCCACTCCTGCTGTCCCCCATGGCACCTTACCCGCTTCGTCAGCTGTGTGTCCATCATGAAGTTGTGGACATGCTTCTCAGCTTTGGTGAGCTCCAGCTTCCTGGCCACCACAGCCACCACCAGTGCTGTACATCCAGCACCCTGTGCAGGGACATCAGTTGGGGAAACAGTTCGTCACTGTTTTGTAACACCAGCACTCCCACCCTCACCCTTGAAATTGCTAATTAACTAAAGCTACATGTCCTTCCCATTATCCCAACAAGATCTTACAGAGCCTGGGTGTCCTTGAGAGGCTGATAAGGGCTCTGTAACTAACAGGAGAGGCCAGGGCTACTAACAAGGTCAGCAGTGGTCAGTGGGGAGCCTGTGCCACTGCAGGCCAAAGATCTGCCCCATGCCAGAGCCCTGTGGGACGGGGAGCCCTCCACTCCCAGAGAGGTCTGGGCTGGGAGAGCAGTGGGGAAGCACCAGGCAACGTGGGTGAGAATCAGAGAAGGGGCCCCAAATCAGGACCCTTCAAATTGCCCCACATCCCAACTGCACCAGCTAGGAGCTCCCTTATCCCAGCGATTAGGGCCAGATGTGTGTGGCAGCCACCATCTCCAGTGCACATCTGTGCCGAGGTGTTCTTTCCAGAGCCTCCCTGCCGTGCTGCTGAGCTCTGCTCATACCAGCTGGGTCACTCCAGCCCCTCCCATGCTCTGGCAGAGTGCTGTCAGCCTGGCAAGCTCTCCTTAAAGAGTCATTAATTAACCTGGTACCCTGAATCCTTCAGTGTCCTCAAAGGTCCTGCTGCACACCCTCAGCTGCCACCACCTCTCTCCTCCTGGACGAGTGACTACCCCTGGTGCTGACTGGGGCAGCCCAGCAAAGCCTCCAACCCCAGAGGGCATGGGGGTCTCCATTCCCTGGGGTGGGGGACTGTCCTGGGGGTGGTGGGACACTTTGACAGACGGTGTCTCACTTCAAAGTCACCACTGGCTGGGGAAGAGTTTCAGGAGCCTGCAGCACCAGAATCCCCTCGGCTGAGCCAGCAGCTCCTCCTCTGCTGGCAGTTGCTGCATCACCCCCATCCACAGGGATTTTCTCCCTTGCTGGGCTCTCACCAGCAACACCAGCCTTGCTGCATCTGGCCTCATCCAAGACAGATCAAAGACTTGCAAAGGATGAATACCTCTTGGTGGAGCCTCCCCAGCTGATGGTACTCATGGGGTGTCAGCTCGGTCTGCCCTAGCTGGGAGGAGGGATGGCTCCATCCCTGGGGCCTGGAGCTGAGGTGGGCAGAGCTGATGGCTGGGGTACATCTGTGGGGAGCTGGGACCATAGGACCCCCAGCTGCTCCTGGAAAGTCCCACCAGCCAGGAGATCTCGTGGTGGGCTTCCAGGGGCAAGTACACTGGAGGCACTGGAAAATGGTGACCTTTTGGCCAGAAGGAAAGGAACCCCTGGCAGATGAGCAATGGAAGCCAGATGGTGTGGACCAAGATGGCCAAGGGATGCTCAGGTGCCTTTCTGCTCCCTGGGGACATCACTGACTCCACCAAGGCCCTCCACCCTTACTGAATGTGGGTCTAAATCCACTCCAAATTCATCAGCTGAGACAACTCTATCAACTTCCAGGCTATGAGACCTCAGAGCTGAAGTCACTAGGCCTTGTACATTGACAAAACAGCTGAGAAACAGGCCCTGGTAAATTCCAGTGGCCCCTCCTCTGCAGTGGAGACAGGCAGAGCCCACAGAACAGAAACCAGCTTGGCATGACCCTTACCATGATGCCAGTGAGCAGGCAGACTCCCTTCCCACAGTAGGTGTGTGGGACCATGTCCCCATAGCCGATGGAGAGGAAGGTGATGGAGATGAGCCACATAGCACCCAGGAAGTTGCTGGTTACATCCTGCTGGTCATGGTACCTGCCAAGGAGACAGGGACATCAGTGTCACAGCAGGGGACAGGGATGGATGGGGCAGAAACGGGAGGACCTGGGCACAGTGGCTCCCCCAGCATGGGCTGTGCTGGGGTACAGGATTAACAACACAGCAGGATGTGCCATAGTAGCAGTGGTTGCACAATTTCTGGCACTGGAAAAGCCACATGGACAAAATGAGAGCAAAAGCTCAGTGGAAAGGGTTTCTGCTTTCAGTCAGACCTGTCACCACATCCCAGTCCTGTTGTGTGTCCCCGGTGTCATGTGGTGCCGCAGCGATATTTGGCTGATGGGAGAAAGAGCTGTGGCTCTGCAAAGGCCCTGACCACAGCAGCTCACCCCTGGCACCCTCCCTGCATCCCACTGGTGCTGCAGCCTGGGCTGTGGCACTCCAGCAGGCAGAGCTGCCAGCAGCCCCAGCAGAACTGCTGGGGATGGATCCTGTCGAGCCTCTGGCACAGGCTTGGCTTTCAGGAACAGAGGAACAGCTCACACACTCAAGACACAGCACATGTGGAGTGGCTGCAGCTTTGGGAATGCTGCAGATTTTCCAGGTTCCTGCTGGGGATGTGAGGTCAGTGACCACTCTGGCTGTCCCAGACTGGCTGTGGCTCTTCCAGCAAACACGCAACCAGGGGCCCCAGCTGCCTCCAGCTCCCCAGGGCTGGGCAAGCACAGCCCAGCCATGCAGGTACGATTCCCAGGGATGTGGTGCTGACTCCTGGCAGCTGAGCAGGGCCTACCCAGTCTCCAGTGGGACTCAGCCCTAAGCTGGCAGGGGCAGGCAGTGCCTTTACCCCACTATGAACAGGATGGTTGTTCTCCTGTCTCCCTGGCAGGCTTCTTCCAGCCTCTTCACAGGATCTGGAGAGGGAAAACAGATGGAGCTTTTGGCAATCCCAACTCCAAGATCACCACTCGCAGAGCAGTTGGGTTTTCTCCTCTTTTGAAATGTTTTTCCCTCAGCTGGAGACTCAAATGAGGTCCTGGTGCAGCAGAAAGCACCTTCGGCCATGGTGAGGCTCACTCTGGGCAGGGTTGGCAGGGGAGCTAGAGCCCATAACAGCAGTGGTGCTCCCCAAAATTCCAGCGCCAGCAGTGGGGCACACACAATTATCCCATCCAGTGTCTTCTCCTGAGGAGAGCTGAGCCCACCTCATCCCACAGGGTGGAATGTCCTGAGGGAACAGCCCCAAGAGCATCATGCTGGACAGGGGGGTTACAGGCCTACTGAACAGAGGGACATTTTCTCTTCTGAGTAGCACTTTGAGCAAGAATTGACAAAGCAGAGGGGCTGACCCATGCCACGGCTGTGCGGGCAGAGAGAGGAGCCCCCCCGCTCACACCGAGGGCCGCTGCAATCAGCCGGAGACCCCAGCACCGCTTGTCTGCCCGCTCCCGCCGGGACCACAGCCCCCTCAGCGCCGCGGCAGCATCACCCTGCTGCCCTGCCCCGGGCTGACCCCCGCCCGCCGGTGCTCGGGGCGGCACGGTCGGCACACGTGCGGGCGCACGGGGGGCGGCGCTGGCGGCGGAGGCTCCGCGGGCGGCGGAGCGGCGGCCGGGCGGGCGGGCGAGGTTGCTAAGCGACTCGCCGCCTGCGGAGAGGTGCGGCCCCGCGGCGCGCACGGGAGGATGCTGCTGCCCCCACAGCCGCTGGGACCACAGCTCGGTGCCGAGGAGATGTGGCACCCCAGCCCCACAAGCGCGTCTTGGAGAGGCGCCACCGCCTCTAAAGTGCCCGGGCCCAGCGGGTGCTGGTTGGGAATGGTCCTGCGAACGGCAGCAAACTGTTTTCCGGTGCCAGCGGGCAGTGTGGACAGGGGGACACGTCCTGGGTAACCCTTGTGGGAGCTGTGTGACATCCCCCAGGGCTGGTGCATCCGCAAGGGATATGGCATCCCTCACACATGGAGCGTGTCCCAGGGGTTCTGCGTTCCCCCAGTCCTGCATCCCCCAGGACTGACGCATCTCCAGCCCACCTGGGTTCTCTTCTGCCTCTCTGTACATCGAGGGAGGTGATGGCAACTGCGGTGCCAATGATCTGCAGTGCCTCGTCTGCATAATTTCTGGGTTTTTTTGTTCCTAATAGTTCTTCATTGCATCTTCCAGCCTAAGCCTTGCCAGGTGTTGGATTACCCTCCTGTGTGTGTCCTGGGTGCCTGTCCGCCTGCTCCCTGCTTAGGAGGCATAAACCACAATTTCTCAAACACAATTAGGCAGTGCCTGAGCATCCAGCTCATAAGGACAGCATCATTAAGGGAGGCAGGAAGGCAAATGCAGCCAGTAAAAGCTCATAAAATCTCAGTGTGCCGTCCCACACCACTGCCACAGCACTTAGAGCTGCCCTAATGCCCCTTTGCAGCGTGACCAGAGCAACGGGTCCCACCCTGAGGAAGGGAGGGTGGCCTTCCTCTCACTTTGAAAGCAATCTAGAAGCAATCTGGGTCTCCCAGGTAACCCTGGGATGCCAGTTGGTGTGATCCCTCACACCTTAGTTCCAAGGATGACACAAAGCTGCCATAACAGGGCAGCTTGTGGAGGACCTGCCCTCCCTTCTCCAGGAGCTGCTGGCAGCCTGCACTGTGGCTGTGGAGAAAACCTTCTGGCACAGCACTGGGATGCCACCACCACAGCCCCCTGGTTCCCTCACTAGACAAAGAGTGGTGGCAGGTCCCTGAGAGATGGAGGTGCAGTGATACCCACCAGGCTGGTCGCCACAGCAACCCCGGTGCTGAGCACGCTGATGCTGGCATGATGCCATCAAGCTGTGGGTATGTCACCACAGTGTTGTCATGGCAGTCAGTTGCAGCGATGCTAGAGCATGAGCCAGGCCCTGTCACCATCAGCACCTCTGGGCCCTCCTCATTCACAGCCCCCAGCTCCCACCACTCTCCTTGTCCCCCACCCATGCTCCTGGGGCTTCTGGCACCACACATTGCACCAGGACCCTGCCTGGCTTAGGCACTGTGCTGTGAGGACAGGGCTGACCCTGCTCTGCTTCCTGCCTGTGCAGACAATTTATCATCTGTAACAACAGGGCTCAGTGCAGGGAACCACTGAGGCCCCAGAGCCCTGCACCCCTCCTCCAGGGTGTTGGGACATCGCATCTCCATTGAGAATTCCAAACTGCCATGAATCCCAAACCACAAACTGATGAGCTTCCAGAGCCACTGCACATCATCACGCATTCCTGAACTGCTGCACATCCTGAACCGCTGCACATCCTGAACCACGGAGCATTCCAAACCTCCACACATCCCAAACTGCTGCTCGTCATCCTTGTCTCCTGAACTACTGAGCATCCCAAACCTCCCTGCATCCTGAACCTCTGTGCGTCCTCAACAGCTGAGCATCCCAAACCTCCAGGCATTCCCAAGCGTTGAGCATCCTGAGCTGCCGTGAACCCCTAACCCCTGCTCATTCCAAACACCGTGAATCCCAGAGCACCACGCATCCCAAACGCCCTCACCTCTCACACACACGGACTGTCCACGCAGCGATGATCCAGAGGGAAATGCTGAAGACCAGCAGCACCGTCCCAGGGCAGATAGTCATGAGTGTCTTCATGACGAAGCGGGTGTTGAAGTTGATCTTGTTGAGTGCCCCAATGCTGCGCGAGGAGGCGTCAGTGAAGAGCTTGCTGTGCAGCAGCATCACCCGAGCGATCAGGTAGAGGCGCAGGAACATGGGGATAGACAGGATGATGTCCACGTCAGCCTCTGCCCGAGATGGTGTGTAGGAGAAAGCCAGGCGAGCTGTCCAGAAAAATTTGTACTCCCCGGGGATGGGGTGTATGGCACAAACCAGCATCTCCAGGCTGATGTAGAGGATGCGCTCGTACGTCATCGCTATCCGCCAGTCGTCAGCTCCATTGTCGATCACAAAGAGCTGCCAGGATGCAAAACCACGCGGTTACCAGTGGCCCCACAACCTGCCCACTGGCATCCCTCACCCTCCCTCCACAGGCAGTGGGGGTCAGAGCTAAGAGGAGCTGGGTGTGGCTCAGCCAGAAGCACTGGGGATGGATGGAGAAGAAAAACATGGGAATGAGTCACCACCAAGCTCTCTGCTGCCCTGCTAGTGTGTGTCAGGGATGGCCTCGTTGCAGGGGACACCAAGAGCTTTAAGGTGCCTGGCCTTGAGCACACACCCAGGTACAGCATGGGGACAGCTCGCTCAAAATCTGGCTGGTAGGAACCCACTTCCTAGAATGTCCCCCTCAGCCAGGTCACAGAAATGGGCAAGCTGTGGTGCCACAGAGCACCAGCACGAGTCACCCCAGTCCCCCTGCTCCTGGTGTTGCACTGATTTCACTGACAGTCATCACACCCTGAGTGCCAGGGCAATATCTGGGCAGTGAACATCACAGTCAGAGCATCCAGCTGCTGGCAGAGATGGGATTCAGTTGTCATGGCAACTGACGGTTCATCCTGGGTACAGCAGCTCCTCTCCCATCATCAGTGATGGAGTTGGGGTCTCTGCAGGGGCTGGGGAGATGGCAGCTCAGTTGGCCTCTCTGGGATGCCAGCAGAGCCCTGGGAGTCACCCACCCAGGTGACTTGGAAGGGGCAATCCTGAGGCTGCCATCGGCTTCTCCCTGCTGTGACAGGGACACCGGAATCACCCCAGCAGGAGGGATGTGCTCAGGGCCTCTCTGCAAGCAGCACTTGGCAAAGAAACCACCAGGAAGGCATCCAAGGGGGATGTGGCAGCTGTGCTGCTGTCCGTGTCCTCAATCCTGCAAGCGTGAAGCGATGCTGGCTTGCTCACAGAGCCAGGGCTGCACAGAGCCCGGGCAGCGGGTGAGAGGTGGCTGTGGAGCACGGCCCCAGCTGGCCCTGAGCCCAGGAACAGCCCTGCTGCCCTACAAGAGGCCCCAGTACACCTGTGCCAGCCGCCTCGCTGGCACGGCATGGCATTTGGGGCTCTCCCTGGGGATGGCAGGAGCCACTGGGACTGACTCACGGAGTGGCTGTCCCAGCCACCTCCCTTTCTGTAGGGAAAACTCTGCTCCTTTTAGCTGCTTTGTTTGAGAAATTGTTTACAAAAATGCTCCAAGCTGTCAAGGGAGATCCTCAGGCATTTAGCAAGCTGACAGCCTATTCCTTCCTGGAAAAGGGTGTTAAAATAAACAAATTAGCAAGCGGAAAAAGGCAGGAGCCTTTTGACTGTATGATGGGGAGTTGCCATAGGGCAGGGAAGGGAAGGAGCAAGATTTGGGCAGGATTCCCCTGAGCCAGCCCCTCTCTGTTCTGTACCTGTAAAGCATCAAAACGGGTTTCCATGGAAACCTAGTGTGGTTCAGTGGTACCCAAGGGGGTATTTCCCAACACATCCAGCACCACTGGCTCCGGCAGGAGAAGGAACAAGAGTGTTGGCCGCCACATCTCCAGGAAAACAAAGCCCAAGAAAAGCCACCAAGACGCCTCATGAGGATTAAAGTTCCACCAATAGCCTGAACAGCTCCGGGCACTCCAAGCACAAGGACGAGGGGTCTCTGCCCCTCCACAACACCTTGGCAGGAGCTGGCAGCACTGCCAGCACTGCTCTCCTCCACGGGTTGTGGTGATAATGGGGTGCTGGCAGAGGATGGCACGTTCTGCCCTAGGCACCAGAGACATCCGTGGGGTGCTGAGTGATGCCTCAGCCCCAGAGAAACTGAGGCACAGAAAAACCTTCAAAGGACTAATTAACACAATTAGCAGGATAATAGAATCATAGACTGGTGTGGATTGAACAGGACCTTAAAGCTCATCTCATTCCACCCACTTTTATGAGCAGGAACACCTTCCACTAGCCCAGGATGCTCCAAACTCCTTTCAGCCTGGCCTTGAACACTTCCAGTGATGAGGCAGCCACAGCTTCTCTGGGTGAGAGGAAGAGGGAACCCCGAGGGAAGAGCCTGAAGTCATTTTTTCCCAGAGGCTGGGAGGTCTGACAAGTGCCATGGCCAGGTGAGCACAGTCTCCCGTCTTGGCCAAGAGGTACAAGAAGTTGAAAATTTACAGCTCTGGCAGCCCCATTCAATTTTGGTTGGATTATCAGCAATTTCTTTATAACACTTTATAACACATACAGCAATGAGCAGCCAGCATAACTTTGTTTGGAGCAGATGAAGTCAAACTCATCTAATTCCCTGTCTTGACAGTGCAACTGGCCTGCAGAGCAGCTGGGATCATGGTGAGGTTCAGTCCCCACGTGCAGAGGGACAGCAGTGGCACTTTGGCTCTGGTCAAGGCAGGAGAGGTGGGATGACCTGTGTGCTGCCTGGGTGGATGTTGTGTTTGCACAACCCACTGCCAGGAACAACAAGCAGAGGAAACAGTGAGCACCGAGGGCACAGCTCACCCGGCTGACCCCAACCACCGTCATCCTGGGGTAAATATTATTCCAGCAAGAAGCAGAGCTCTCAAATATTTGCATTGAGAAACTCACCCCCAGGCTTTGTCCCCATGGGGGCAGGCTGAGCTGGAGTGGGGACTGAGGCAGGCAGGGAGTGGGATGCTGCTGCCAGCCCCTACATGGCAAAGCCCCTCTGTCCCCAGCCCCGGGAGGGACACGGTGGGATTATGGCACTCAGGGCCAGGGGCTTTGACATCCCTTCCCAGGATGCTCCTTCTCCTGACTGGTGATTCATTCCTCCCAGGCCCTAAACAGGCTGGCATTGTGCCAAAGCACAGGGAAGCACAGCCTTCCTGGAACAAACTGGGAGTCCTTTAACTTCCCAGGGAGGAAGAGAGTGTGCAGCCCTGATTAGGAAAGGATTTCGTGGCTTTCTTTGGCACTTTGACTGGCTTGAGCCCTTCCTGGCTATAGTCACCCCAAGCCACCAACATATCTGCCAGGCACCTGGGGCTCAGAGAGACCAAGAACTGCCCCTCAAGACCCTGACAAAGAGGAAGGAGGCTCCAGGATGGAGCAGGATGCGAGCTCAGGTGCTGTGTCCCACTCAGGTGGTTGGCAAACCCCACAACCCACCCCAGCAGCCCCTCGCTTGGCACTGGTGATGCCAGGACCTACCTGCACCTCCCGTGTGTGGTAGGCGATGATGAGGCCCAGCAGGATGACGGTGGAGAGGCTTATAAGGCATTTCAGGGCCAGGGAGAACATGGAGTCCTGCAGGGTGAAAGCAGGGAAGGCATTAAGGGGCACACAGCTGTGGGATTCTGCTGGCACTGGACTCCACACCCCAAAGGATATGCTGCCCCCCACACCTGCTATCCCCATCCTCAATTGCACTTCTGCTGCTTCAGCTCCCCCCTAAGCAGCTTGACACAGTAGTAAGGGCACCATCAGAGCCATCAGCACCACTGGCACCTCCAGCATCACTGGCACCACCGGTACCACCAGCAAAAACAATTAAAAACTCTTTTTTAGTTCTATTCTGCTGAGAGCAGTTCCCAACCTCCCCTCTGAGATGTGCAATGCCAGTGCCCCGGCCCCATCTATCCTGAGCCCAGTATTATGGTATCCACACAGAAGATCTAACCAGACCCTCCAGCTAATTAATCTTATGTAAATTAAACCAGCCCCTGATTCCCTGATGGCTGAACTGGCGGGTCCCTGCTGTGAAAATCAGGATTCACTGTTCCCTGTGGATGCTGGTAAACTCCTGTGCGTGGCAGCCACAGCGCAGCCCCACTGATGCTTGGCCATTGGCAGCCCCTCACCAAGATTTTGTTCCCAAACCAGCCCCCCTGAGCACCGTCCCACACCTCTGTGCCACCCCCAGGCCTGGCACACTCCTGCCCTGCCGAGACCCAGCACACTCATGGCATCCCATCCTTGGCTCCCCAACGTGCTGGGCTGCCTTTGGCCTCGCCTGGCTCCCTCTTCCCGTGCTCCTCATCCCCACAGGGTGTTTGCACGCAGAGAAGGGACTATTTGCTGTGGAGGCGGCACCGCATTGTTAACGACTTGGCTCTGGCTGTGCAATTGTGTGGATATAATGGCTGGTGCTAAGAAAAGTGCTGTGACTAAACACTACTATTAACAGGCAAACTCGGGGCAGCATTGTGCCAAGGTGGCTCTGGCCAGACCCTTCTCAGGGGCACAAACCCTGCATGTGGCACCCGCTGCCCCACCTGGCAAGTGTCACACGGCGTGTACCAGTGCCTCCTGCCTGAGCAGACCTGTCAGGAAGAGCCATTCCTGGATCCCATGCTCACAGCAAACAGCGTGGGGTCTGGGCCAAAGTGGGGAAGGACCTTGGCACCCTGGCACACGTCCTGCTCCACCACGTGGATGGCAGAATGCTTCGCCCTGGTGGTGCTGCGCAGGTGGTGGGAAGCAGCAGCATTGTCCTGTGGGCAGGAGAGGCCCTGTGCTGCCCACATCAACCGAGAGGCAGGGAGCAGGCAAGGCAAACCCTGGCCAGCGTGTCCCTGCTGCCCAGCTCAGCCCTGGCACCCTCTGGCTGGGGGCACGCGGTGGCCTGGCTGGGGCCGTGGGGAGCTGGAGCTGCGTCCCTGTCTGCACCACGGCAGCCAGCCCTGCTCACAGGCACTCCCACAGCCCTGGTCACGGCCCTGCCGGTGAGTTCTGGGGCTGCTGCGGGGGGATTTACACACAGCTGCTGCAAATCTGGCCAAGGGCCTGCGGAGGCCAGAGCCAGGGACCGTCCTGCACCCTGTGGCTGTCAGCACAATGGTTTGTGTGGGGCAGGGGCGCAGCAGCGTGTCACAGCTGCTGCATGGCAGCAGCGCTGACTCACGGGGTCTTCCCCAGCTGACACAGCAGCTCAGCGTGGTGGGGCCAGCGAGCATGGCAGCATTCTGCTGGCAGCTTGGTAAGGGTGGACAGTCCCCCTGGCGCCAGGCATGCGGGCACACGGAGCCTGCGAGGGTGGCTGCGACTCAACAGGTAGCAGATGCAGGTGGGGGATGGTGGTTTGGCTTTGCTCCTGCCAAAGGGGAGTGGGAACCACCAGAAAAAGGCTCTGGCATTGAAGCATCTTTCTTTCTCGGCGAGGATGCCAAGGATGCCAGCTTGGCACCGAGGCATGCCCCTGCCTCAGACAAAGCAGTGGAACTGCTGCCCGCAGCCCCTGCATGCCCACCGACCTGGCAGCCGTGGAAGGACGGGGCTCAGGAACCCCCCAGCCAGGCACCTCGGTGGGGAGGCAGCAGGGTCCCCCAAACCACAGGACCCCAGCAGCGTGCCTCCCCTCCTCCACCTCCGGTGCTCCCGCTGCCCTCCCCGCTGCCCGTGCCGGGTGAAGGCAGGAAAGGGGAGCAGCCCCTTCCCCTGCACGGGCGGCACCGCGCACGGGGACCCCCGCTGGCTGCACCCCAGCCCCCCCAGCAGCGCCGGCCCGCTGACGCCCATGGGTGCTGGTGGGGGTGCCGATGCCTTCCCCTCTCTGGATAAGTATAAATAACATGACAGATGTCTATACAAAGAGTTATTCATATCGCTGCCAACCAGCGCAGCCCGGGAGCAGGAGCTGGAAGGGACGTGGGGGGGAGAATTATAAATAAAAGACACTGTCCTGCAAAAAAAAAAAACGCCCAAAAAAAAAAAAAAAAAAAAAAAAAAAAAAAAAAAAAAAGGCAGGAAGGGGTGTGGAGGAGGAGGCGGAGGAGGGAGGGGGTGCTTCGCTGCACGGCCGGGGGCACAGTGCCTTTGAGGAGTGCACTGCCATGCCAGCAACAGGCACCACAAACCTCCGTGGGTCGGTGCCTGCTGCTGCAAGCGCATGGGGCAGGACTCGACAGAGCAGCCACCAGCACAGAGCCCCTGCACCTGCAGCCGGGCGCTCACCCTGCCCAACACCTGTGGCTGCGGCATCCACCAAAGCTCTGCGAGCATCCTGTCAGTCACCAGCCAGCCTGTCTGACCCTGCTCCGCTCCAGAGGAGCTCCATATTTATCCCGTGGGATAGATGGGGCAAATGGCTCCATGTTCGCCCCACCAGCAGCCCCGCACACACCCCCCGGCCCCGCTGGTACCTTGGAGTAGAGCCCCCAGGAGAGCTCAGTCTCAATGACCATGACGACAATGCCAAACATGCCGAAGATGAGCGCGTAGTCACTGAGGCGCTTCCTCTTCTCGAACAGTGCCCGGCGGTGCCCAAGCCGGTAGCCAATGTTCTGTGCCTTGCGCTTGGGCCCCTTGGCAAAGGTGGTGGGGGCCGGGC